>NC_079438.1:53106495-53268995 GCF_903798145.1 Danio aesculapii
ATACTGAATCACCAGATGAACACACAATTTTAGTGTGAAGTATTTAGATGATTTAATTTGTCCTCATGTTACATTTTCAGTTCACATTTCACAACACTAATTATGCAGTTGTTTCTCACATCAATCTCCAACGACAGATAAGAACACATAGTTCCCACAGAACAGCTGTTGATTACAACAGTATGTGTCCGCCATATTGGGAAGGTCAAAATCTGCCAGTAAAAGCGCACAGACAGATGTGGACTGCAACAGGCAGCTTCCAGCAGATTTTCACATTTGGTTTGTCATACACATCAGATAATCTGCATTACACAAAACTCAAAATTAAAGTGAGTATTGGTAAAACTTATGAAGTGATTTGGATCATCATAAGGCAGAGTCTGAATGCTTTAGGACTCAATACATCATGTCTTGAATAGAAAGAGCCAGAAACAAACATTATTATACAGAAAAATCTGTAATATATTTAAATATTCCAATTATAGTTTATACCAGAAGTCATTAGCGTTGTTTTTGTCAATAAGCAAACTATATTTTAAATGGAATTTATAGATAATTAACCATTTTCATCATTTATATTCTTACCATTTCATAATTCAGCTTTTATTATGTACTGTAACCGTTACAGTGCAATGGTTGTAATATACACATACCTGCCAACATTCCCGTTTTTCCTGGGAGTCTCCCGTATTTCAGACCCATCTCCCGCAGCCTCCCATTTGATTATTTCTCCCAGAAAACTCCTGTAATTTCACCCTAACCCCAGTCTTCAGCTTTTTGGGACACCCTCGGGTCGCCAACTTTGGTATAGTATCCGATCGCAGCTGCCATCTGAAACCTGGTCCGTAGTACAGTTACTAACAGAACAGTAGAGTTATTAACCTGGTTCTCAACTGAGTTATTCAGACAAACACTCCTGCTATCCCCCACACCAAATACCCCCCACCCCCCATTCCACCGGAATTTTAGATACAAATGTCGACAGGTATGAATATACAGTACATTAACTCTGTTATGTGATCTCATTCCAGTTCAACCATGGTTGTTAATCACTTCCCAACAACAGTTATTAACTGACTAGAAATGTGTGAGTAAACTAATATGACATAAGTAAGTTGTTAATTAAGTTGTTTTGCCATTTCCATTGTGTTTAGATTAGCATCATTTGCAGTTGCTTTAATATAAGATGAAACAAAGCAGTTTATTCAGAAATATTCAGGGCAGCCATTTTTGTTGTTGCTTTAAAAGATGTGTCCATGCACATGTTTAAATATAAAGTTGAAGTCAAAATTATTAGCCCTCTTATGAAATATTGATTCATTTTCAAATATTTCTCAAGTGATATTTAATAGAGCAAATATATTTTAACAGTATTTCCCCTCCCTGATTAATGATAAGTCTTTTCTGATTGGTGTTTATTGCCTCTAAGGTGGGATCAGCCTGTAAATATGATAATATTTAAAACTATGCATGGCAACTATTGCGTTATGCTGACTTTAATGGTTCTTTTTTAATGCACTTCACATGTAAAGTAGATTAAGCATTGGTGTTTATTGACTCAAGGGCGGGTTCAGCCTGTCAACTAGATGTGATCCACCAATAGCAAACCAAATAAATCCATTCAGTCTCCAACTAAGTCCTGTCAATAAAATCGATCATTCATTCATTCCTTTTCTTTTCAGCTTAGTCCCTTCATTAATCTGGGTTCGCCACAGTGGTATGAACCGCCAACTTAAACAGCATAAGTTTTAAGCAGCGGATGCCATTCCATCTGCAACCCATCACTGGGAAACATCCATACACACCATTCACACACATACACTACGGACAATTTAGCTTACCCAATTCACCTAGCACATGTCTTTGGACTTGTGGGGGAAACCGGAGCACCCAGAGGAAACCCACGCCAACACGAGGAGAACATGCAAACTCCACGCAAAAATGAGCCAACTGAGCCATCTGAGGTTCGAACCAGCAACCATCTTGCTGTGAGGTGATCATGCTACCTACTGCACCACAGTGACGCCCAAAATCAATCATTTGTTATCAGATTTATATTTAGAATTCAAATTATATTCAAATTTATAATATATTTCTTTTTCAAGAAGCCTTTTCACTCATTTATTGGATCATTGGTGCGGTCAGCCTGTCAATCATGAGATCCACCAACAGAGACCCACATCATCCAATCAGTTCACAGCAAAGAAAATAAAAGTCCCCTCACTATTATTATTTTGTTGTTGTCCTGGGGTCTGTTCTTCATACGTGGATTACTCAATTAGCTGGATTTGGATATTGAAGATTTGACACAATCCAGGATCGTTTAGTTCTTCTAAACTCATCTGAGACTTGTTGTCATAGCAACAGTTCTGGTAGCTCAGACCTGCTAGGGAGCTGGCTCACTTCATATAAACAGGATTAGATCAGGTCAGTTCAAGCAAAGATAATACTGAAAGTATGTACCGAATTCTGATATTTTTTTTACAGTAGTTATATACACTTGGGAAATTAGTAAATATATATATTGTTACTATATATATATATATATATATATATATATAAAGTTAAAAAAATATATTTGAATAAAACTTATGCAATCTGCACTCCTAAGTAATAGTATACAGACTGCCATGTGGTGGTTCAACTTTTGAGATACAAACGCGTACATGCACAATATTCGACTATTTTAAAAAAAGGATGATATTTTATGCAGTCATGCATGTGTTTTGACCGCTAATATGCCGGTGATTGACACCTTTACTGATTTCAAAATGCTTTTTTGATGCAAAAATACTTTATACAGTAATTGCTTACACCGATTAAAAAAAAAAAAAAACTTGAGTAGGCCTAGGCTGCTATAATAAAGATAATCTTCTCTAAATATAGAACTAAATACATTGATATGCATTGAAATACATGATGAATACTCTTGACACATGAGTGTAAAGCCTGCAGCTCACAACAAATGTGGAAAGTTATCGTTTCCTATGAATTTTATGTAATTTTGCTCACATGGATAATTGAATACTAATCAGATGATGTCATTACACTGCTGTGCTGTCAGCCAATCGTTGCATTGCTGATCATGATTTCAAGGATCGATAGATCTGTCCTTCACAACACACGCAGTGATCTCAGATCAGTTCATCCAGACATTTTAATCTGAGTCGCCAACTTATTTGAAAACCAAATTAGCCAGAGATCAGTTATCAAGATTAAAAGATCCAGGATCTGCCAAATCATCTTAGATCATTTAAGCGACGTACGAAGAACGGACCCCAGGAAGCATTTTCACTCATATACATCCCAAAAATGTATATAAAACACTTTTGCAACTCACTGTAATGTAATTCAAATGAAAACTAATGTAAATTTTGACTTTCATTGACAAATCGTCTTCATTCTATGCATAGCTGCCTATTTTCTTGACGTTGCTTTAGTTTGTGAACATTAGCCAATACCATAGCCTACCAAGCCTATTTGTAAATGTATCCAAAGGAATCAAATCCACAATGTTGTTTTTTGGCATTACGAAAACTGCTACTTCATGGTAGCCATTTATCCATGTTTTATAGCCATCGACATTGTTTGCTTGTCTCATTGTGTCACACGCACTGTAATAATCCATAAGTCTTCTCAACAGAATGGCATTCGGAGCTGGTAATGTCTGAAAAGCAGGTGATGTACAGCTTTTATGTCCGTGTTGTTGCATGAACGACTTTCTCCTCCACCATTGGCAAATAAATTGCACCTTTCTTTTCTTAAATGGCAAAACGTCACAATCCTTCTCACCCACCTGCACGTATTTCTGTTCTTTCACAGTCCCAGTCCAATAAAGGAACAAATGGAGGACTTGAGCTATGCCGGAGCGGGAGGATGAGGAGGAGGAGTAATGATCTGGAATGGCGAAGGCCTCCGGTTGAGGGACGTCCCTTAAATCCATCTCTTTCCCTGCTGTTGGCCGTCATCCGCTGGCCTCTTAAATGGAGGGTTGTTAATGGTTGCCAGGTTGGAGCGGGGTGAGGTGAGATGATGACAGATGAACAGGTTAGAGATGTTTCCACTTTCACCGCTTCATTTTCAGCCATGTTTAACTCAGCTCTGCTGGAACCAAGAGAAATCTTCCTCTAACAACTGTGGTTTGCAGGCACAAACAGATATTGTGATTTCATTGAGAGCATTTTGGTAATTGTGTTCTAGGGTCCTATCATACGCCAGGCGCAATAAGTCGCAAGACGTGTTTGGCGTGATTTGTTGCTATTTTCTGACCAACGCTATCCTAATTTTCATGTTTTGCGCCACATTGTTTAAATGGCGGAGGCTAGCATTAAAGGCACAGTACACAAAAACAGCAACAAGCTGTTTAAAGCTAAAAATCATGAATTACTGAAACCGAAAACCCTAAAAAGTCGACTGAACTAAATTAATTGAGTAAACTCGTTGCCTCAATTTAATTGAGTAATTGAGTCTCCCAAAACTTGCACATTGAAGTTTATTTAACTTGTCGGTTTTGTAGACTATACTTAAATAGTTCAGTTCACCAAACTTAGTACTTAAGTAAATTATACTTAAATTGTTCAGTTCACCAAACTTAGTGCTAAGTTTGGTGAACTGAACAATTTAAGTATAGTCTACAAAACCAGCAAGTTAATTAAACTTAAATATGCAAGTTTTGGGAGACTCCATTACTCAATTAAATTGAGGCAATGAGTTTACTCAATTAATTTAGTACTTGACTTGAACCCTTTGTGCACAAGTAGTTTACTAAGGGTTGACGGAGCATTATTTTATTTTGAAGTCGATTGAATTATTGGTAGGGACTTTTCAGTAATTGGTGGATATTGGTGGGGACACGTCCCCTCCGTCCATGCCAATTCTACACCCTTGGTGAAATATGAACAGTGTGATTAGATTTTAAAGATTTTTATTGCGTGATCAATGTTAAAGTGATGCTTTTAATCAATTCGTGCAATTTAATTTTTATTTCTTTTATAACTATTTTCATAGTGCTTTATAAGTGCTAAAAAAACATACATTCAATACTGAATAAATTTTCAGTTCTGTTGCATGCCTGGGATTATGATAAAATCCCCTGAAAGCTGATCAAAGAATAAAAATGTTCTATATGGCAGAGATTTTACAGTATAGCATGCGTAGAAAAAAAAAAAGCTTTATAGAAACGACTGATCAATAATAAATGCAGCTTAATCCCCCATGAAGTTTCGGACATGGTGAAATGAGGCCTGTTAGATTGAAAATGAGTGTAATTCAGCAGTCTTTGACCTGTAACGGTATGTGAGACGAGTGGTCTTCTTTGTATAATTCATCCTGATTTGATATTAATGTGCTGTGGGAGTGGATCTGCCACTGTTTGGAGACCTTCAGGACAGTCAAGCTCGTCTGATGGTCTTATATTCTTCATCAGTTATAATTATTATTATTATTATTATTATTATTATTATTATTATTATTATTATTATAATTGTTGTTGTTGTTGTTGTTGTTGTTATTATTGATATTATTATTATTATTATTATTATTACTATTATTGATATTATTATCGTTGTTGTTGTTGTTATTATTATTATTTTTATTGATATTATTATTATTATTATTATTGTTGTTGTTGTTGTTGTTGTTGTTGTTGTTGTTGTTGTTATTGTTATTATTATTATTATTATTATTATTATTATTATTATTGTTGATATTATTGTTATTATTGTTGTTGTTGTTGTTATTATTATTGATATTATTATTATTATTATTATTATTATTATTATTATTATTGTTGTTATTATTATTATTATTATTATTGATATTATTATTGATTTTATTATTATTAGTGTTGTTGTTATTGTTATTATTATTATTATTATTATTATTATTATTATTATTATTATTATTATTATTATTATTATATTCAAAAGTATATTCACACACACACAGAGAGAGAAACAACCACAACTATACAAACAAAGAAACAAACATTTTTTTTAATAATTACATTTATTGTATATTTCTTGATTTGTTTATTTGTTTGTTTATTTGTTTACTTACTTCAAGCCTAGCTGTCATCTTCAATCACTGAATATCCAATTTAATTCATAAATGCACCCATCAGATGCCATTTACACAGACTCCGTGCTTCCCTGATAAGAGCTTAAAACCACGCAAAGCAGCAGATTATTAGAGATGAGCCTTTATATCCCCGTATTCAGTAAATTCCCAGTGATAAACACAGAACGGCTCCAATCGCATCTCCAACGAGAGCATATGGGGAAAAAATCAGCCCAATGTGTTCATCAAAATCTCCATCTCCACTAAAACTCCAAAAGTCTAAAGACAAAACTCAGAGCTGAGATCATAAAGGCAGGCAGTTGCACAAACAATGATTAAATGCTTGTTTACATTTGCTCCTTATAATTACTACTGAGACTTCAAACCTGGTGCAGATTTCAATCTCTGAAGAAAACCTCACCAGGTTAATGTTTGTTAGTGCATATTAACTGCACCTGTCCCTTGTGTTTTTCTAGAGCGATATTAGACAACAGTCTGCTTAGTTACTGATTTTCATTATACTGTAGTAGACAACATTTGAAGCAGATTTAAAAAAAACTAAAAATTTCCTAAGACAGGAATGGATTTTATTCATCATTTTAGGATAACACTCATAAAAGGTTTTGATCCGGTTCAAATGATGACTACTGTATTTACAAATATATGCATACAGTACATGTACAATTTAACAGTTTAGATTGTTCCTGAATTAAATATATCAATCAAACGGATTTTTCAGTACTATGTTCCTATTTTGAGTGTTTTTCAGGGTTTTGTTGTTTTGTTTTTTGTTTCGTTGCTGGTTTGTTTTATTCACGTTTTGTTGTGTTCCTGTTTTGTTTATGGTGTGTTCCTGTGTTTTGTTCCTGTTTCGTTTAGTTCCTGTTTTGTTTCATTTCATTTAGTTCCAGTTTCGTTTCTTATTTGTTTTGTCTTGTTTAATCACTGTTTCTGTTCCGTTCTGTTCGGTTTCATTCTTGTTTTGTTTTGTTCTGAGTTGTTCCTGTTTTGTTCCTGTGTTGTTTTGTTCCAGTTTCGTTTCATTTAGTTTCATTTAGTTTAGTTCCTGTTTTGTTTTTTGTTCTTGTTTTGTTTTGTTCCGAGTTTTTTTGGTTCATGTTTTGTTTCTGTTTTGTTCCTGTGTTGTTTTGTTGCCGTTTCGTTTAGTTTTATATAGTTTAGTTCCTGTTTTGATTCATTTAGTTTCATTTTAGTTTCGTTCTTGTTTTGTTTTGTTCCGAGTTTTTGCTCATGTTATGTTTTGATCCTTTTTTGTTCCTGTTTTGTTCCTGTGTTGTTTAGTTCCTGTTTCGTTTCATTTAGTTTCATTTAGTTTAGTTCCTGTTTTGTTTTTTGTTCTTGTTTTGTTTTGTTCCGAGTTTGTTTGGTTCCTGTGTTGTTTTGTTGCCGTTTCATTTAGTTTTATATAGTTTAGTTCCTGTTTTGTTTCATTCTTGTTTCGTTCTTGTTTTGTTTTGTTCTGAGCTTTTGTTCATGTTTTGTTTTGTTCCTTTTTTGTTCCTGTGTTGTTTTGTTCCTGTTTCGTTTAGTTTAATTTAGTTCAGTTCCTGTTTTGTTTAATTTAGTTCCAGTTTTGTTTCGTTCCTGTTTTGTTTTGGTTCATTTTGTTGAATTTAATTTCTGTTTCTGTTCCATTTAATTATTTTTTCGTTCTTGTTTTTTTCTTTTTTGTTTTTTACTGAGTTTGTTTTGTTCCTGTTTTGTTCCTGTTTAATTTAGGTTAGTTTAATTTAGTTTAGTTCCTGTTTCTTCATTTAGTTCCTGTTTTGTTTCATTTAGTTCCAGTTTCATTTCATTCCTGTTTTGTTTTGTTTTTTGCTTCATTCTTGATTCGTTCTTGTTTTGTTCTCGTTTTGTTTTGTTTTGTTCTGTTTTGTCTGTTTGTCTGTTTTGTCTGTCAAAATATACTAACAACATCATGTAAAATACAAAAATTATACAAACAAAAAAAGAAAAAATGAATAAACAAACAAAGGAAAAGACAAACAAATAAAAATAAACAGACAAACTAATTAATGAATAATGTTAGATCAGACAAATTAAAGGTCCCGTAAAGTGCTTTGAAATGTTTGGTCACTGTTTTGGAGCACTCTAGCTTATAGATATCCTTAAAATTAACTAACATCAATTTTTTTTTCACAATACCTTTAATAAAGAAATATTGATGGATGGATGGACAGACGGACAGACATGTAGAGCAGCATGCAGTCTCATATACATGTCCTCATGTCTTTATCATGACTCTAGGCTGTGTATATCTCTGTCTGCTGGCTCTGATTTCCAGATGAAATCTCCTCATGCCGCCAAGAGTCCTCAGAAGACTCAGTCATTTCCGGATGGAGCTTCAGCAGGAGGTTCAAGATCTTGCTTTCAGCTCCGCCGCCCGCAGACATCAGCAGATGTGCTCACAGCGGACTCGCTTACACTCTGATACAGAGACCAGCGCACAGTCAATAATCAAGCTGTAGTTTTGATGTGACTTGTTTGGAAACTCATGCAGTGACCCAAGCCTTTGAGTTGTGTAATAATGCAAAACCCAAATGGATGCCATTAAAACAGGAGCTCGTTACGGGCTTTATTTACCTAACCTCCACCGGCCACATTACAATGTCATCGAAGCAGCAGATTATCATTAAACTGTTTTATTTTTCCATGTGTTTGGCACAGGTCCATCTTTTGTTTTCTCTCTCACAAAAATAGCCGCCGTCTAGCCAAAGTGATCGATTCAACTCGGTATATATTTCTTTTTTTTAATGATTGTGAGTGAAAAAAAAAGACTGAGAATTAATCAATGATAAACCATGAATTATTTCTTGAGGAATCAGCCAGTAAATGCTCATTTTTAATGCTAATTGGTTAACTCAGAATTAGTGATGCATGAAACATCAATGGGAATATCTGTATCGGCCAGTTTATACATATTGTAAATATTATCTTTATCTGCTTATAAATTATTAATTATTTACATCAGTTGGCACAATGAAGGCATCCATATCTGATCATTTTACTGGAATTATGGATACACAATCTATCGGTGCCAATTTCGGATACATTTTCTTTCGCTATCTGCTTGATAAGGAAAAAGAAACAACAACGAAAAACACAACAAATTATAGATTATATATATAGTTTATAATATATCGGTGGAAAATCAGAAAAATGCTTTATTTTTTTTTAACACTACCGCTATCTGCTCATAAGAAATAACTGACTGACCAACAAAATATGGATTGTTTCAGTTCAGATGACGAAAGACATCAAAATTTTACTTGGAATTAATCAGTGACAACATCAGATAAATGCTTTGTTTTTAAAAAAATTAATGCTCTCTGCTTGATAAGAAAAAAAAAAAAATTGACCAACAAATTACAGATTGTTTCAGTTCAGACAATGAAAGGCATCAAAATTTGAGCATTCACTTGGAATTAGTGAAGTACTCTTTATATCGGTGACAATATCGGATAAATGCTTTGTTTTTTTTAAACATTACTGCTCTCTGCTTGATAAGAAAAAAAATATTGACCAACAAATTACAGATTGTTCCAGTTCAGACAATGAAAGGCATCAAAATTTGAGCATTCACTTGGAATTAATGATGTACTATATCGGTGACAATATCGGATAAAGGCTTTGTTTTTTTAAACATTACCGCTTGATAAAAAAAATACTGACCAACAAAACTTGGATAGTTTTAGTTCAGACAATGAAAGGCTTAAAATTTTGTGCAGTTTACTTGGAATTAGTGAAGTACTCTTTATATCGGTGACAATATCGGATAAATGCTTTGTTTTTTTAAACATTACCGCTTGATAAAAAAAATACTGACCCACAAAACATGGATAGTTTGAGTTCTGACAATGGAAGGCTTAAAATTTTGTGCAGTTTACTTGGAATTAGTGATGTACTCTTTATATCGGTGACAATATCGGATAAATGCTTTGTTTTTTAAATATTACCGCTACCTGCTTGACAAAAAAATAAATAAAATACTGACCAATAAATGATAGATTGTTTCAGTTCAGACAACAAAAGACATCAAAGTTTTGTAAATCTTACTTGGAATTAGAGATGCACGCTATATATCGGTGTCAATATCGAATAAATTCTTTCTTTTTTTTTACATTACCACTATCTGCTTAATAAAAAAATATATATATTGATCAAGTTCAGACATATTGATCAAGTTTTAGTTCAGACAACGAAAGACATAATTTGTTCATTTTACTTTTAAGTGGTTTTAAGTGGTGTAGTGTATATATATATATATATATATATATATATATATATATATATATATATATATATATATATATATATATATATATATATATATGGATTGTTTCTAACAGTTGATTGTCTAACAAACAATGAAAAACATAAAAATGAGCTAATTTTACAGGCAATTAGTGATGCACAACAGTTTGGCTGCAATATAAGTAGCAACCGGTGAATGTTAATTTCTTTGTCATCATTGTCAGCCTAATAAGAAAAAAAAAAACTCTCAGCTGCAGATGTGCTCACAGTGAGCTTAAACACATATACACAGCCTAGCACACATTTGGGTAACAATCAAGCTTTAGTTTTGATGTGACTTGTTTGGAAGCTCATGCAGTGACCCGAGGCTTTGAGTTGTATCATGAAATGTCGGCTATTAAAATGGAAGCTCATTAGGGGCTTTATTTACCTAACCTCCGCCGGCCACATTACGACCTCATTTAAGCAGCAGATTATCATTAAACCATCTTTTTATTCTATGTGTTTGGCACAGGTCCATACCATCTTTCTTTTTTTTTCCTCCACAAAATGTCATAGTGTAACCGCATTCAACTCAGAGTGGCCTATCGGGAGAATACAAGGAGGGAAAAAAGCTCCTATCAATCGTGAAAAGCTTTTATAGATAATTACAGCTTGCATGTATTTGCAGCCGCCATACCTTTTTTTATAGTGCTTGTGGGTGTAAATGAGATTGAGGTAATTAAAAACGCTCACCAGTGATTCACACCCAGGCAAGAGCCAAAAAGCATTTCCCTTTTGTGGGGTCCGGTGTCGCACTCGAAACGTCAACATGATGGATGCGAGTCAAGGTCACATATGAAAGGCCTGTTTAAAAAGCGGGAGCGGCCATGTGAATGATGAGGGAGGGGAAAAAGTGAAAGCATTGCATTCAAAAACCACCCGGAAGCACGTAATAAACGTCCACAGTCAGCGGTCTGTGAACCTGCAAGTGCTGAGAGCAAAAGTCAGAAGGTGACACCTGTCTTTCAGTGGGTGTAGAAATACAGCGTGAAACTCTCGTTGTAGGCTTTGTAATGAAATGTCATAAAGCCAGTTCTTATTACCGCCAACACGTAACTCATCCTGTCCTGTAATAAGACTAGAGTACTCAATGATGACAGTGCTTCAACTGAAGTAATATGCCGTCATGTCAATCAAATAAAGCAGCAATGAACGCCGTATGAGGAATATAGAAACTAGCCTGGTGCAAAGCTAGTTTTTTTTTTTCTCCTCGACAATGAAAGGCATCCAAAGTTGCTAATTTAATTTGGATTTGGTGGTGCACTATATATTGGTGGTGATATTGGTAAATAAATTCTTATTTTTAATGTTATTGATATCTGCAAAAAAACGAATAAATAATAATAATCAATAATAATGGGTTTACTTTTTTCAGTAGCGAGTAATCAAAGAAATTACTGTTTTGCCCGCTTCAACGCCATTACTGACAATAAAATGTGGCATTACATAATTCGCAATTGAGCTCACTGATGCGGTTTGTCTGTGTCGGCCTACAGCTGGCGTGTATCAGTGTCTTTTTACTAGAAGGGATACAGCTTTGGCCAAAAGGTCAATTATTTATTAAATTACTCATTATTTGTATTTTATTAACATCCACCCCTATCCCAACCCTAAACCCAACCATCCCGGTAATGTAAAAACAGTAATTACACTAAATATTCAAATGTATTTATAACGCCTACCCTCATCTCAACCCTAAACCCAACCCTCGCAGTAATTAAGCAATACTGATGTGAGTATCCACAACTGTATCCCATCTAGATATTACCATGTGAGTGTGGCACATAGCTGATGATGGCTGGCATGCTTGTGTGTAGGGGTAGGACAACCACATAACTGATGATGATTGGTAAGTGTGTGTGTGTGTGTGTGTGTGTGTGTGTGTGTGTGTGTGTAGGGGTGGGACAACCACACAACTGATGATGATTGGCATGTGTGTGTAGGTGTGGGACAACCACTTAACTGATGATGATTGGCGTGTGTGTAGGGAAGGGACAAACAAATAATTGATGATTGGCATGTGTGTGTAGATGTGGGACAACCACATAACTGAGGATGATTGGCATGTGTGTAGGGATGGGACAACCACATAATTAATGATGATTGGCATGTGTGTGTAGGTGTGGGACAACCACATAACTAATGATGACTGACGTGTGTTTGTGTAGGTGTAGGACAACCACATAACTGATGATGATTGGCGTGTATGTAGGGGTGGGACAACTACATGATGATGTTTGACACGTGTGTGTAGGGGTGGGACAACCACATAACTGATGATGATTTGCATGTTTGTGTGTAGGGGTGGGATAACTGCAAAATTGATAAAGATTGACGTGTGTGTGTAGGGGTGAGTCAACCGCATAACTGATTATGATTGAAGTGTGTGTGTGTAGGTGTGGGACAACCACATAACTGATGATGATTTGCATGTTTGTATGTAGGGGTGGGATAACCGCAAAATTGATAAAGATTGACATGTGTGTGTAGGGGTGAGACAACCGCATAACTGATGATGATTGGCACATGTATGTAGGGGAGGGACAACCACATAGCTGATAATGTTTGGCATGTGTGTGTAGAGGTGTGTAATAGGCGTGCATGTAGGAGTCAGACAACCACATAACTGAAAATGCTTAAGTGAAATGTTAGCATCATTAGCCAGAAGTTAAATTATTTATTGGCCAATAAATTGTGGATTTTTCCACCAGCTGAGACTAGCTGAGACTATATAAGACATTCAATGTTGCAAATTTAACATTGAATAAGTGATACAAGATATATTGCAGAGAGAAAAAAACGTATTTTAACAAATGTGTTTATCTGTAATTGATTAACTAATCAATTATGCATTATTTCCACCAGTTGAATGTATAAAAACATCCAAAACTGAGAATATAACTTCAATTATAGATGAGCAATATATTGGTGGCAATATTGATTGAAATAAGTCTAAATGCACAAGCTGTATGGTTTGAGGTCCATTTCAAAACATTAAATTTCTATTGGGTCAAAAAAGGTGTGACTCTAAATAAAATAAACTTGTAAAACATCAGATTGCAAACATGCAGTCTGATAACCTCATCTCACCTTAATGAAAGTGTGAAAGAAAGCTTTGGTGCGTGCTTTACAGCGACATGAAAAATAAGCGAGAATGCTGTTCAATTATCTCCCTCTGTACTCACACAGCCAAATAGCCTTTCTCAAATTGAAGATGTTGAGAGTTGATTCAGGCAAATGGACTGAATCACATGCAGGTATTTAGATTTTTGAAGGCTCTGCTGTACATCGTCCTCATGCAAATCTGCCGTTTAGCGCTGAATGAGGACACATTGCCACAGGCACTAAATTACTATAATGTCAGGAAAAATTAGGAAATCAGGAAGGGTGTCACGCTCACTCTGAAAATGGAGATTTGAAGGAAATCATTTGTTCAGTCTTATTTTTATACATATTGAAGCATAAATTGTTTTAATTCTATATATATTTTCTGCATTGTGTTATTTATGGTCAAATTTTATACAAAATAATTTTTTGTTTAGCCCACAGTTTTTAACAGAGCAAGGAAATTTTTACAGTATGTCTGGTAATATTTTTTCTTCTGGAGAAAGTCTTATTTGTTTTATTTCGGCTAGAATAAAAGCAGTTTTTAATAATAAAAAAAAACTAATTTTAAGGTCAATATTATTAGCCCCTTTAAGATATGTATTTTTTCCGGTAGTCTACAGAACAAACCATCATTATACAATAACTTGCCTAATTACCCTAACCTGCCTAGTTGAACTAATTAACCTAGTTAAGCCTTTAAATGTCACTTTAAGCTGTATAGAAGCGTCTTGAAAAATATCTAGTCAAATATTATTTACTGTCATCATGGCAAAGATAAAAATAAATCAGTTATTAGAAATGAGTTATTAAAACTATTATGTTTAGAAATCTGTTGAAAGCATCTTCTCTCCGTTAAACAGACATTGGGGGAAAAAAACAGGGCGGTTAATAATTCAGGGGGATAATAATTCTGACTGTATGTGCAACATACATGTATGTGTATGTGCAAAATATATTACATTTGCAAAACAAACTAAATTTGCATTTCTATATTTATTTAATAGCATCAGTTTATGTTGGGACCCTACATACTTGGATCATTATATGTATAAGTATTGTTGTTTTGTTTTTTAGGTGTATTTTATAATACATTTTGTTATACATTAGTTAACACAGTTTATGTATATATTTTTGTACTTTTAGGTACTAATATGTACATTTTGGACCATTTTGATACAAATATATAACTTAAAAGTAATAATATGCATCCTTTAGATAATATCATGTACCCTTTAAGTACAAAAATGGACTAAAGTACCTGAAAAATGTACTTAAGTCTCAGTGACATCTTTTGCACCTTTATTTCTGATACTAATTCTAACATCCTAACATACTAATGTGTCTTATTGAAATTACATATTGCATTTGTACATATTGTGATATTGTTTATTTATAGATGGTGTCTAACTCACTGTAGGGAAGCACAATTTCACACTTAACTGTTCATTATGGCATTATTCCCTGTTTCCACATAGTATGGATGGCAGATTCACTGGGATGTGACAGTCTGGATATTCGGGAGTGGATCCCTCCATCAAGGTCTTTTCAAGTGTCAGTCATGGTGAGGATCTGAAAGACGACTGCAGCTTCCTCAGGAAAAGAAACATCTCTCTCTGTGTTTGAACTTCAGACTCTACTCATCCAGCAGCGGAGTCACGGGGAAGCAGATGGAGAAAACCTGGAGCACACCAGAGCTGGAGAAGCAGTGGGTGGTGGGTGTGTTTTTACTTGAGTGAAGGAATGATCCCTTAGGGCTTGTTTACACCTGGTTGTTTTGGGGAATCTGATGACAATTGGATGAAGCTAAATAAACTTGTAAACAGGTCTAAAGTTATTTGATTACTTGTTGGGTAGTCAAAAACTCATATGATTTTATAGAATGAAGGCATACTAAATCCTGGTAACAACCATGCTAGCAGTGCTCTAAAATATGCAAACGTGTTTGACACTATTCTACACTGAAGTACTGTAACCATGTGCTAAATCATGCTAGCAGTATAGTAAATATGTCAGTGTGTTAACATTGTGTTAAGTATGACAGCAACATAGTAGTAGTAAAGTGTTATTAATGTGCTAGTATGTGCTAACGATATTAGAAGCTAGTCCACTTTTGACCACATCTTAGGTATAGTCAAAACACATTTGGCTTCATAGAGTGGGGACTCAAATGTATTTTAACAGCCACCAAATAGCTAAACATATGAGCAGTGTTAGGTCATGTTAATGATGTGTTAAACATCGTATACTGTAACATGTTAGCCACATGCTAACAATGTTAAAACATGATAGCAGCATTCCAGAGCTTTCATGACTAAATGCCAGAAACATGTTAGTAAAATGTTAACTCAAGCTAGCATTCTGCTGTTTAAAAACACCATGCTAATTCTAATATATGTTAGTAATGTTCTAAGCATGTTCGCAGTATGTTAATATTGTTTTAAAACATTTTAACAATGTACAAATTCACTGTCGTTAAATCTGCGTGTCATGCTGTTAACTTGTTAAAATTTGTTAGCAAAATTCTACAACATTTTAGCACATCTACCATACTAAAACAGCGCAACAATCATGCTAGCAAGTTCCACAACATGTTAAAATATGCTAACAGTCATTTTATTCACATGCTAACACATGATTTTAAACTATAAAACACTTCATAAACTATTTTAATTGTTCAGTCTATGTAGCAAATGGTAGCAACATTCTAAACATGCTAACAATGTTCTAAAACATTAACGGTTAGCTAAAAACGTGTTAGCAAAGTTCCACAACATGCTAAAAAAAGCTAACAGTCATTCTATTCCCATGCTAACACATGATTTTAAATTATAAAACACTTCATAAACTATTTTAATCGTTCAGGCTATGTAGCAAATGGTAGCAACATGCTAAACATGTTAACAATGTTCTAAAACATTAACGGTTAGCAAAAAATGTGTTAGCAAAGATCCACAACATGTTAAAATATGCTAACAGTCAATCTATTTCAATGCTAACGCATGATTTTAAACTATAAAACACTTCATAAACTATTTTAATTGTTTAGTCTATGTAGCAAATGGTAGCAACATGCTAAACATGTTAACGATGTTCTAAAACATTAACGGTTAGCAAAAACATGTGTTAGCAAAGTTCCACAACATGTTAAAATATGGTTACAATCATTTTATTCACATGCTAACACATGATTTTAAACTATAAAACACTTCATAAACTATTTTAATGGTTCAAGCTATGTAGCAAATTGTAGCAACATGCTAAAAAAGTTAACAATTTTCTAAAACATTAACTGTTAGCTAAAAACGTGCTAGCAAAGTTCCACATGTTAAAAATGCTTACAGTCATTCTATTCCCATGCTAACACATGATTTTAAACTATAAAACACTTAATAAACTATTTTAATTGTTCAAGCTATGTAGCAAATGGTAGCAACATGCTAACAATATTCTAAAACAATAACTGTTAGCTAAAAACGTGTTAGCAAAGTTCCACAACATGTTAAAAAATGCTAACAGTCATTCTATTCCTATGCTAACACATGATTTTAAACTATAAAACACTTCATAAACTATTTTAATTGTTCAAGCTATGTAGCAAATGGTAGCAACATGCTAAACATGTTAACAATGTTCTAAAACATTAACGGTTAGCTAAAATGTGTTAGCAAAGTTCCACAAATGGTAGCAACATGTTAAAACATGCCAAAAGTCATTCAATTCGCATGCTAACACATGCTTTTAAACGATAAACTACTTTATAAACTACCTTTAAACTATTTTAATCACTCAGACTGATTACACCATCAAAGATTTTACACTGTCAAGGATTTTACTGTGCAGTTATTATTATTGCACCAACAGTATTGCATAATTACTTCTCCTTCTGTTTCAGTGTGTTCTGCTCTTAAAAGCCATGTGGAAACGGCTGGCGTTTGTTGTTCATTAAGGGTTATTGTTTCTCCGCTCTCACTTACTGGAAGCGCCTCCATTAGTAAGTCAGCATGAGTCTGACCCATGAGGCACTTAACAGCTTTTACAGTTGACAGTTACAATGCTGGCTGTAAAAGCAGAGGCAGGTGTGTTTTATTGTTGTTTTTTGTAATGGGTGGGTTTGTTTTCATAGGCGCCTCTGAATGCTCATGTACCCTCTCTGGATGACCTTTGGGCAGCGGCGGGCGTCTGTCTTCCTCTACAGGGGTGCCAGGGCTTTTCTCACAGCTCATAATGACTGTTATCATGGCCAGAGATGCTGAGGAGAACCAGAGCCACAGAGAAACCACTCATCCCATGGCTTCAGTGAAATAAAGTAAAAACATTCACAGGTAAACTTTTGTCCTCACTTTTTACTTTTTAAAAGTGTTTATAAAGCTAAACAGAGCTAATGTAATTATATCCTAATTAAATATTTATGTTTATTGGTTGACTTCTCAAGATAAGTGTGTTTTTTTACACTATCGTGACTGTTATTTGTGCTAATATTGGACAATACAAAATAGGAGTGGTTAGTAATAGAGTATAATACTGTACATCCCCATCACAACATTTCAGCATTATTTTATTTTTGTTTGGTTGTAGTTTCAAAAGACGTTGTTTTTCATTCATTCATTTTCTTATCGGCTTAGTCCCTTTATTAATCTGGGGTCGCCACAGCGGAATGAACTGCCAACTTATCCAGCATATGTTTTACGCAGCGGATGCCCTTCCAGCTGCAACCCATCACTGGGAAATACACATTGTTTTAGTTATTTTATTTAAAATAACATAATGAAGTCTTATTGAACCCAAAATTTTAAACTCTATTCTATTCTATTATAAACAATATAATAGAGTCTTGAAGAACCCACATTTTAAACCATATTTTATTTTATTTCATTTATTTTCATCCGCTTTTCCGGGGCCGAGTCGCGGAGGCAGCAGTCACAGGAGAGAACCCCAGACTACCTTCTCTCTGGACACTTCCTCTAGCTCCTCTGGGGGGATCCCAAGGCGTTTCCAGGCCAGCCGTGAGACATAGTCCCTCCAGCTTGTCCTGGGTCTGCCCTGAGGCCTCCACCCCTTGGAACATGCGTGGAACAAGGTAGTCATCCATGAGGTATCTAAAACCACCTAAGCTGACAACTCTCGATGTGGAGGAGCAGCGGCTCTACTCCGAGCTCCTCCTGGGTGACAGAGCCCCTCACCCTATCCATAAGGGAGCACTCTTGTCCTTGACCCAAAGCTCATGACCATAGGTGAGGGCAGGAACGTAAATTGACCGTTAAATCGAGAGCTTTGCCTTTTGACTCCGCTTCTTCTTCAAGAAATGACCGGTACATCGACCGCATTACTGCTGCCGCTGCACTGATCCGCCTGTCAATCTCACGTTCCATCCTTCCCTCACTCCTAAACAAAACCTCAAGATACTTGAACTCCTCCACCTGGGGTAAGGACTTTCCTACAACCTTTTTCTCATGGAGCACCATAGCCTCGGACTTGGAGGTGCTGGTTCTCAACCCAGCCGTATCACACATGGCAGCAAACTGCCCCAGTGCATTCTGAAGGTCCATGTCTGATAAAGCCAACATAACTACATCATCTGCAAATAACAGCAATGCAGTGGCGGATTTAGGCATGGGCATTATGAGGGATACCCCCCAACCCCCCCCCCCCCCTGGTTTCTTCTACGATACCAATTTCTCCTCTCCCACGGTCTTTAATTGCACGAAGGCTCCATGAACACCATGAGGGCGGCACGATCGTTATTTACCTAGAGTGCCTGTTAAGTTTGCGACGGACCTGCAGAGATGAAATCCTGCTTCTCAAACTGGACCCCCTCCAGCCAAGGCTGCACATAATAATTATGAACAGAATTAGTGACAAAGGGCAGCCCTGCCAGAGTTCAACATGCCCTGGAACACGTCTGACTTATTGCCGGCCATGGATTTTATTTTAACCATATTCTATTATATTCTATTTTGTTCTATCCTATCCTAAAGAATAGATGTTCTTCCTTAATTTTAAAATTTTAACCAATCAGTTACATAGTTTAAACCTCAACTGAATACACTGCAAGCTAAATCCTGTCTCCCAGTTGTAACATGAAATTTTGCTGTGAATTGTTATAAATCTAAATACAAATTAGAAAACATCCAGCATTAAAACAGATTCGTCTCTGAGCAAACGATTCCCGAACACGCAAAAACTCTAAAACAAATTAGTTTCCTCGCTGAAGTGCTCCACTTTTCCCCCTCACTAACTAAGCCAAATACCGAGAGAAGTAAATCTCCTCTGATACATCAAACACTTCCAGAAAAGCCTCTCGCACACTCGCCTCCTTCATCAACATCAGCCGTCTAATTAAACCTTCCCTCAATCCAGATCTCGTCCCATGATTCAGCCTCTGTAACCCTGTGCCACGACTCCTCCGTTCGGACGCTTATGCGCACTATTTTCGGCAGTTCTTCCCTCTCTCGCCGGCGAACGAGCCATTTTTCATTCTCCACCGCCACAAAGGTGAAACTCAATAAATGTCAGACTCCCCATGGGCCTGCGTTTGTGGAGCGATCATACATTTAGAGCTTGCAATTATGTCAAAGCAGCAAAATTAATGAAATGCCATTCCACGTGAGACCTCTCTTCATTTACATAATATTAATTCCACTCAGGATTGCTTTTTTTTTTGCTCGTTTTTAAGGACACTTCCATAGTGCCGCAGTCACATTTCATGCCACATTACAGAACTCCCAACACCCGTTAAACTTCCAAGCACAGGCAGGTTGTTTATTTCCCCGTGTCATGCTCTCATTTTTCATGCGAGTGTTTTACTCAAGCGCTGCACTCAGGTGGACTTGCTTTTCACTCAGCATTTTAAGGCTAAAGTGGGCTGTCTGCTGAATCCCCCCGGGACTCGTTGTGCGGTTGTTTCTGGGAGTTTAAGGGAAGCCGAAATAGCCCGTTCTTATGGAGATGAGGGTTTAAAAGGTGAAAGCTTTTATATCCCACAATCCCTGGCCTCAGAGCAGCTCAACCCATGGAGATCTGACTCTCATGTGCTTCACTGTGTCTTGAGAGAGTAACCTGGTTAAATGCATTAGTCAAGTCTTGACCGCTTGCATGCATGTGGACCTTCAAATCTACCTTAATTCTTTGTGGCACAGATTCAACAAAGTGTCAGACAAATTCCTCAGAGATTTCAGTGCATGCTCATTTGGAATTATCATCATTTATTTGTCAGGTTTTCATCTATAATGCAAATCTTCCAAATGTGATCTGCTGGATTGAGATTTGCTAACAAAATGGAGGACATTGAGGAACCATTTTGAGAATATTTGACCTTTTTTCAGTTGCCAAAGAACAGACTTTGCTTTAAATTGGGCCCAAGCTTTGCCAATAAAAACTCACTTACTCCATTACACCACCAGCATCCTGAATCACTGATACACTATTTAATAAATCCATGCTTTCATGTTGTTTCCACCAAATTTTGACCCTACCACCCTAAGGATACAGCAGACATTGAAACTCAACAGATCAGACAACGCTTTTCACATTTATTGTCCAGTTTTGATCAGCTGGTGTGAATTGGAGTTTCATTAATATTTCTTCTGCTGCTGGTGCACATCTGCTTCAAGGTTTAATGTGGTGTGTGTTTATAGATGCTCCCTTGGCTTACTTACTGTTGCATTTTTATGAACTCAAACCAGTCTGGTTTCTTCTGACCTCTGGCATCAACAAGGTGTTTTTGCACACTGGATATTTATTTTCATTTTCAGACAATTCTCTGTAACAATTTGGTTGTGTGTCTAAAACACTCAGACCAGTACATTGAGCATACCTGCCAACATTTGTCTACTACTACTGACGTTGCTATTGCCACCATTCAAATTCCACATGTACCACATGCGCAGAAATCAACACCGCAACTGGGTTGTACGTAGGTTACCAGATTGAGGTAACAATTCTTCAAGATTTTAGTATTTTGTCAATTGTGTGAGGTAATGAGCTTCATACAAGATCTGGCAACTTGACAAACATGGACAAAAAGTGATTTTTTTTTTTGTAACTAGATTGGGCCATACAAATTACTAGAGTTTCTTGGGAGAAATAACAAAATGGGAGAGTGGTGGGAGATGGGTGTGAAATATGGGACACTTCTGGGAAAAATGTGAGTCTGGCATCAACAATCATGCCATGTACAAAGTTGCTTAAAAGATCTTATTCTCCAGTCTGATGCAAGCAGTTGTGCTGCTTTTTCCCCCTGCATTCTTCGATGAATAGATATTTTATAGAAATGGAATTCTATTATGTGTATACAGATTGATACAGATCTTGTGTAGTACTGAATGTAAATGAATCTCATTGCAAAGTTTATTTATAAGTAGGTATTTGGAAGACTCTTCAGGCGGATGTTGTGCAAAAATCTTCAATTTTACTTAGTCACTTTATTTAGCAAAATACAACATTTCTAACAACAAAAGACGTGCAAGTGTAGCTATAAACACTCTTTTTTATGTCAGCAAAATATTTCATTTATATAATCACTTCGAAGTTGTGCACAGAATGCACAAAACACTTGATTTTTTTTATTACCGTTTGGTTGAAAGATTCCTTTGAGTAAACGGTTTATTTGACTTCAAAAATTTGAAGGTCACTTTCCGTTGTTTTAATTGAATTTGTGATATGTTGTGATATTGTGATGAACTTTGAGTTCAGAACATTGAGGAACCTTGAAGGGACTTTATGCTGAGATTAAAAGTAAAACTACTGTTTTTCACTGCATTTTACTCTTTAGAGATATTCCGGTTATTTCAGGTTAGATATGTACTGTATTGCATTCAGCTCAACAGGGAAAACAGTGTTGTGTTTAGCACACAATGCTATTGTATGATTTTAGAAACCTAAACTATGAGTTTTTGGTTGTTTTTGAAGTTCAGTCTCTTCAATGCTACAGAGACAGAAAATATGCAGTTATATTTATACGTTTTGTTGTCAAGTGACAATGTTTTTGAGAAGCAATTCAGCATTTTGATATAACAACTGACACTTTTTAAAATAGAAAGCATATTATTACATCTATTTATTACTTTAGGTATCTGTGTTTAAAAAAATGCAGCATTGGTGAGCAAAAACAATAGTTTATTACTACTTTATGAGTGTACTTTTCATCAAAAAATATACATTTTAAATTATACAGATGTTAAAATGTTTTATTGTATAATAATAATAATAATTATTATTATTATTTAGGGGTATGAAAATTAATTGTTTTCTTCGGTGCAGTGCGATGCAGACGCAGACAATTTGGTATCGGTTCAGTAATAATCATAACCACTTATTATGTACTGACGTCATTTATCTCATATGCGCTATATGTCACCGTAGCTTACTATGGCGAGGGAGGCGAGCGCGAGTATGTACAATGCTCCAACTATTTAAAAACGCAGAAACTGTGCACAATTTCACTGCGTGTGTGAAAGTAAACTCCATTTCTCTCTCTCACTGTGGCCCATTTGACCTGCTGGCATGACTTTTCCTCTCCTCTCGGCTGTTACAGCGACACTTCTGGATACAGACACGAGCTTGCGAGTTTTCTCCTCCGCGTCTATCATGGATCAGCTGTGATCGTTGCTGCAGTGTTGCCAGATGTAGCTTACTGATTCCAGCCTAAAAACTATCCAAAACCCGCCGAAATGCCTATCCAAAAATGCCCAATCTGGCAACACTGTGCCTATGCAGTTTATAAGTGTCGCTCATTGGTGAACAGCACCTGTGAAGTAAAATATAAAATTGTGTATGGAAAGCATCGTCAATGCACCGTGATATGCCAAAATATCGAATTGAACCGAATCTGTGGCATGATAATCGTAACCGAACCGTGAGACCAGTGTAGGTTCACACCTCTATTATTATTATTATTATTATTATTATTATTATTATTATTATTATTATTATTATTATTATTATTATTATTATTGTTGTTGTTATTATTAGCATAGTAAACTGTAAAAATGTGCTGCTGCCCTAAATTTGAATCAAATAACTTTCAAGTCACTTTAACTTACATTGATTAAACAGACCTAAAAAAAATCAAGTCAAAATTTAACAACTTTAAAAAGCAGAAACCTGATTAACTGATTAACATAAAAATATCTTGACTTTTTCATCGTCTCTTTTTTATAGCGTAGATTTCATATTATACTTCATATTATCACATATCAGTATTATACTTCCGATTCACACTGTAAAATCGAGCAGTGGACTTATTTAAATGAAATGAATAATTTTTTTTATGAAAGTTCACTGAATTGAACAGAAACAAGTTACGTGAACTCAACATTTGATTGTATTAGACCGAACTTAAACTGAATGAGTTAACCTAACCATGCAGATTTCTAGTTCTCATCATGCTTTGTGTAAGACTGGACAATAAATATTAAAATATGAAGTGTTATTGTGTATTTTCTGCGCATGACTAACATAGGAAGACAAGATTTAGACTTTGACATTGTGTTATGTTGAAATTTAATTGTAAAATTCTACTAAGTCAGATTACAGATCCAGTTAAGTCAACAAAACTTAAATAGTCTAAGTAAAAGACACTCAGTAGAAATAGGGAATATTTTCAATATATTAGTAAGAAATAAATGCATAATACAGTAAAGTTCAAATGACTTAATCGAGTTCAGTTCATTTGAGTAAATTTAGGTACACTGTAAATAATTCTGGGTTCCACACAATTCCTTTAAGTTGTCTCCACACAAATCAATTAAGTTAACTGACTTGTTTTTGCAACTTTAAGTGGATTGAACATAAAACAATTAAGTTGTCAAAAAAAAAACTCAAAAATTGTGTTATTTCAACTCATTTCAAATTAAGTAGTTTGAACAAGCAGCAGAAATATTTCTTGAGTGTGATTTACAGAACTTTACTATAAAATATTGCTTCCTATTTAAATAAAAAACAGAAGAATGAATATACTGCAAGTTTGTAATGCCATGATGGGTAAAGTGACAACATCACACACATCTCTTTTCCTCCATGTCTCTTTGGCATCATCTTTTCAGCCATGATTCTGTGGTGATTGTGTCAGTACAGTAAGATCCAGTGGTTTCCTCTTGCTCCTCATCCTCCTCTAATGAGAGTATCTGTAGAGCAGATGACAGTCGGGCTTCAACGCTGGGGTTTCCCAGGTGTAAACAGACTCGGTGTGATTCCAGAAGCCCATAGACAAGCATTTCATTACCATCTGTGTCCTGAGAGAACCTCCTTCATAATTAATGCTTCCATGATGGATTACACGCGCTGCTTCCGAAACACTGCTGACTCTAACTCGTTTTTGTGTTTTTGTTTTTTCTGCAGTATGATTTAATTGACGGTGTTTGCCTTCCACCTCCTCCTGACGATGAAACGGAGCATTTGATGATTAAAACGTCCCGTGATGTACAGCTGCCGACGACCGGGGTGTGTTAGCGGAAATTAGTTTAATGCCTCAATTCACCCTAATGTTCTTTAAACAGTGCAGGATGGGGGTCGTGAAAAATGACACACTTCACCACGGACCTCCATAGGTGGATTCGTCAAGCTTTTGTTCATTAATCAACCGCATCGTTACTAAATAGCCGAGTCAGCAAAAACACACTGATCGCCAGGAATTTGTTCATGTCAAAAGAATGGTGGTTTGATACACAGTGTAGGATCTAAGAAATGAGTTGGCCGCATGTTTACTGTAGCTCGTAGTCTTAAAGTAAAACAGAAGCCACTGTAGGATGATAAAAGATAGCAATGTTTAAAGGGATCTCATTGTTTTTTTATTGCTAGCATAATTTAACATGTTATAGCATGTTGCTATGTTAACATGTCCTTACATTGATAACCTGATTTAGCACATTGCTAGCATGTATAGCATGTAAAATATATTGCTAGCATGATTTAATATGTTATAGTACTAACGTGGACTAGTATGCTAATATAACATTCATTTAATATCGTTAACATGTCTTAGCATTGCTAACCAGAGTTAGCACATTGCTATCATGTTTTTGCGTGTTAATATTTAGACTAAATGTTGTAAAGGCTATTAAAAAGGTAAACTATAGCTGGTTTCCTAGTTTTGATCAATTCTAAAACCCTTTGGACAGATTTCATTTCAAGAAGACACATAAATAGCAAAGACTGAAAGCATATTTGACCCAGCATTGGGTTAAAACAACCCAGCATATTTTTAGAGTGTATAAAAACACTTATTTGTGATATTGTAATGGCTGTGAATCAGTTTTCTTACACAGTGTAGGATCTAAGAAATGAGTTGGCCGCATGTTTACTGTAGCTCTGTAGGATGCTAAAAGGTAGCAATGTTTAAAGGGATCTCATTGTTTTAATTTTTTTCACATTCAGTGTAGTTTGCGCATGAAAACAATTTGCGATTTACAAAGTCACTCTAGTGGGCGTTATTCTCTATACTGGAAAGCTGTGAAAAGACTCCAAAGTAAGCTTGGTGTAATACTCACACATTTCACCTGGCAGCAGTTTTCTGCGCTTGGGTTTCAGGTGTGCACACTCAGAAAACTGTAAACAAGGAGCTTAAAGTGACAAATGTGCAGGAGTGACTGAGGCACAAGCTGTAAAAGCCCCGCCTTCTGCTGGAAAGGGGGCGGGGAGCAGCAGCTCATTTGCATTTAAAGAGACAACTTTTATTTCACTTACAATTTCAAATATTTCCTAAGTGATGTTGTACAGAGCAAAGAAGTTTTCACAGAAGTTTTTTATTTTATTTTTTAGTTTGGTTGGAATAGAGGCAGTTTATATATGTTTATTTATTCATTTTTATTTATTTATAATTTTTTTTAATAGTCAGTGTTATTAACCTCCTTAAGATTTCTGTATTTTTTTGATTGGCTGCGCTATAAATCACGGTTTTCAATGATTTGCCTAAATAACCTACCTTGCGGGTGACATGGTGGCTCAGTGTTTAGCACTGTTGCTTCAAAGCAAGAAGGTTACTTGTTCGAGTCCTGGCTGGGAAAGTTGGTGTTTCTGTGTGGGGTTTACTTGTTCTCCCTGTGTTGGCGTAATTGGCGTGAATTGGGTAAGCTAAACACTAAATTGGCCATAGCGTGTGTGTGTGTGTGTGTGTGTGTGTGTGTGTGTGTGTGTGTGTGTGTGTGTGTGTGAATGAGAATGTATGGGTGTTTCCCAGTACTGGGTTGAGGTTAGAAGAGCATCCGATGTGTAAAACATACTGTATGCTGGGATATTTGGCGGTCCATTCCGCTGTGGCAATGTCTGAAATAGAGACAAAGCCGAAGGAAAATAAATAAATGAATGAATGAACCCACCTTGCCTAATTCACTTAGCTAAGCCTTTAAATTGCACTGAATACTAATATCCTGCAAAATAGCTAGTAAAATATTAGGTACCGCATTTCATCCTGCCAAATATAAAATAATTTAGTTATTTTAAATAGTTATTAAAAATGTGTTAAATTATTTTTTAATAAAATTCTCTTCATTAAACAACCTCTGACACATATTTTAAAAAGAATTCATATTTCACAGGAGTGCTAATGATATTTTTTGCCTTCAACTGTATATTACATCTCGTACAAAATAATAAAAGGCAATAATAATAATCCAAATAAAACACTAACTTTCTTTCATAATTGCAGTATTAATTAATGTGGATCCAGTATTATTTAATATACATTTTAGTATTTCTATTATAAAGAAGTGTGTCAAGACGGTCGTTATCAAAGACAAACAAAGCTCTTGTTTTTGTTTTGATGAGTGAGATCATTTGCATATTTTGTCAGTTGATCAGGATAATTAAGAGCAACAATCTCAAGCATCTGTAAAGCTTTTTAACCGCATATTTATTTGATCGTTTAAATCAAGGCATTTATAAGCACAGCATTATTGTTTGTTACCATTTGTGATTGAAAACATTTAGAATTAAACATGTCTTTTATAAAAAAAATCTGTTAATGGGAAATGTGGTAAAAATAAAATGGGTTATTATTATTGGTTCAGGGCACTTGTGGTGAAAATGCTTTTACAGTATTCAACAAATAATGTTACAAAAATGATTTTAAAAATGATAGAACAGTGCATTACAATGGTACAGTTAAATAAATAATAATGTTTTGTATCATAGCATTTTTCCCCACAAATAGTAAAATAATCCATAATGTTAATAAATTGTTTAACTGTTGAGTTTAGCATGGTAAGATATATATGATATCTTATATATAATGGTAAGATATATATGATATCTTATATATGTGGTTAACAGCATGGTAAGATATATATATATATATATATATATATATATATATATATATATATATATATATATATATATATATATATATATATATATATATATATATATATATATATATTTATATATATATATATTTATATATATATTTGGTTAACATGTAGCATTTTCTAACATGATGCTAGCAGTATTGAACTTAATGTCTTAACATGTCACAGACATAAGTTGATGTTTGCATGGTGTTAACAATTCTACATGTTGCTCACGTTTTAATATGTTTCTAACATTTTGCTAACATGATTTACCATGAACTAGTATGCTGTTAGCAAGAATGTGACTTTGTTAACACAATTAGCATTGTTGGTAATTATTGTTGTCGAGCTTGATTTAACATAACATGTCTTAATATTGTTAACCTGATTTAGCACATTGCTAGCATTTAAGAGTATATTGCTAGCTCAATTTAACATGTCATAGAATGTCGTTTACAGAATTTACATCACTACTCACATCAACTAGTATGCTGTTAGCAATAATACAACATTGATTTAACGTAGTTAGCATGTCTTAACATTGCTAACCTGATTTAGCACATTGCTAGCATGTTAGAGAATATTTTATCATGATTAAACATGTTATAGTGTGTTGCAAACATGATTTACAGCATTAACATGAACTAGTATGCTGTTAGCAATAATACAACATTGATTTAACGTAGTTAGCATGTCTTAACATTGCTAACCTGATTTAGCACATTGCTAGCATGTTAGAGAATATTTTATCATGATTAAACATGTTATAGTGTGTTGCAAACATGATTTACAGCATTAACATGAACTAGTATGCTGTTAGCAATAATATAACATTGATTTAATATCGATAGCTTGCTAACCTCATTTAGCACATTGCTAGCATGTTAGGGTATATTTTTATTATGATTTAACATGTTATAGCGTGCCACGAACATGATTTACAGCATTACTAACATGAACTAGTATGCTGTTCGCAATAATACAACATTGATTTAACATAGTTAGCATGTCTTAACATTGCTAGCCTGATTAAGCACATTGTTGGCATGTTAGAGTATATTGCTAGCATAGTTTAACATGTTATAGCATGTTGCTAACAGAATTTACATCTTTACTTACATGAATTAGTATTAATACAACATTTAAAATGTTGATGCAACGTCGTTAACATGTCCTTACATTGCTAACCTGATTTAGCACATTGCAAGCATATATAGCATGTAAAATATATTGCTAGCGTGATTTAATATGTTATAGTACTTACGTGGACTAGCATGCTGATATAACATTGATTTAATGCCGTTAACATGTCTTAGCATTGCTAACCTGAGTTAGCACATTGCTATCATGTTTTTGCATGTTAATGTTTAGACTATATGTTGTAAAGGCTATTAAAAAGGTAAACTATAGCTGGTTTCCTAGTTTTGGTCAATTCTAAAACCCTTTGGACAGCTTTCATTTCAAGATGACACATAAAAAGCAAGGGCTGAAAGGATAGTTGACCCAGCATTGGGTTAAAACAACCCAGCATATTTTTAGAGTGTATAAAAAACACTTATTTGTGATATTGTAATGGCTGTGAATCAGTTTTCTTGCATTGTTTTGGCAGTGTGTTTGCTCAGTAATACAGCAGGTTTCTGAGCGCTCCGATTGCGCTGTTTGCATTGATTATTTAGCTTTTCTCTCTCTGGTTTCTCCCGCTCGCTCTCTCTCACCTACGCCTGTCTCTGATCATCTCATCCATCAGTGGGACAGAAATCCACTCAGTGCTGAGATATTCTCAGCTTTACATATTTCACACCGGTTGTATCCTGATCTCTCATAAACGAGGTCTTTCATGTGTAAGGGGAATTCGCTCCTGTCAAAAGAGTGGAAGAAAAGAAAACACAGCTTGGCTTATCCATTCTCATTTTCTCAAGCATTGTTCCCACTCATCTATAAAACACATTTTTCTTGAATCCTCCTGCTGGTTGAGATATGACATGTGCCAGCTTTGGAAAAAGAAGACTTTGAATTTTCTCCCCCTGATCCATCTTTCTAAACACGGTTTGGAAGAAATGATGCAAAACTCAAGATGTAATACAGTAAGTGCTCTGAATAGACAGCTTTTTGTCAGAAAAGATCCTCTTTTTGGCATTTGAAGTTGACAATACAAAATGAATATATTATAATTCAAATCAAAATATGACTTGCTTCACCTCAAAATTGCTTTCTTTTTCAGGTGATTTTTAAACAAGTCCCATCACTTCAACCTCCATTTTGGTACGTAACACCAACTTTTAATGAACTGATTGATTTGTGCTGGGTAAACTATAAAATCTCCATTATATTTCACTCTGACATATGAATGATAATAGTCTTAAAATGGGTTGCAAACTTTCAAACTTCACTTTAAAGTTGGAGTGTTGCTTATATTAATCTCTGTCACTAAATAGCTTCCAAAACCTGTCCTCATTGTAGACTGGATTGCTTTTGCTTTTGCTTTTATTTACAGTACTTTTGGATTCAGTGAGATTTTAAAGAAGACATTTCGTCACCTTAGAATTATAAGGTTCTATCTGACATTTTTGTCAACATTGAGTTATTGACATTCTTAATACATGACAACGTATTTACATTATGGGATGTTGTTTTATAAGTTGTTTACATTTTAAGACTTTTTATTTTAAAAACAAATGTTACACACATCAAATCATTCAGAACGCAGATAGAACCTTATAATTCCAATGTGACAATTTGTCATTTTATCCATCAAGAACGCATTAATAAAAGCCAAATAACAATTGATCAAATCAGAAAATTGATGCTTTATGTGCTCGTTTCCACTATGGAATTAATAATATTAATATACAAAAGTAACTGAGATGTTTTGTTTCTCGAATGTTACTTTTGTTTCTTGCTATTACATGTTTTTGTAATGTTATGTAATGTGTTTTGATATAGCGCATTTATTGTGTATGGCCATACAACCAAAGTGCTTCAAAATCATGAATGGGGGGCGGGGGGTCTCTCCACTCCACTCCACCACCAATGTGCAGCATCCACTTGGATGATGCGATGGCAGCCAAAGGATGACGGCGCCAGATCGCTCACCACACACCAGCTATAGGGGGAGTGGAGAGACAGTGATACAGCCTATTCATGAGCTATATCATCAATGATTTGGAGGCTATGATGGGTAAGGGCCAATGGAAGGAATTTGGCCAGGACACTGGGGTTAAACCCCCCACTCTTTACGAGAAGTGCCATGGGATTTTCTTATGACCACAGAGAGTCTGGACCTCGGTTTGACGTGACATCTGAAAGATGGCGCTCACTGACAGTGTAGTGTCCCTTTCACTATACAGGGGCATTAGGGCTCACACAGACTGCAGATTGAGTGCCCCTGCTGGCCTCGTTAACACAACTTCCATTGGGGTTTCCCATCCAAGTACTGACCAGGCTCAGTCCTGCTTCAGTGAGTGACTGTTGTTGGGCTGCAGGGTGATATGGATGTGGCTTATATCTCACAATTTAGACGTTTCTTCTCAGGACTCAGAGTTTGTAACCAGTAAATTATGAATTAACGCTGTGATATAAAGTGTGAGATTTTAAAAATTGGAAGAAAAGAAAAACATAGCTGTGAGAGACAAACCCAAAATTACGTGAGACGTAAACTAAAAATATATGACAGATAAGATTTATGAGATTTAAGTTCAATACTGGTATAAACAATGACTTGAAGGAAAAACATCATGAGATAAATCTAAAAATCTTGAGAAAGAAAATCAGAATTGCTACTGTACATTGTAAAATCTGGTAATTAACAATTAATTAGCTGTTTTAGTATTTTGTGAAGTTTTTTTTGTTGTTGTTGATTTTTGATGTTGAAAATTCAGCTCTACGGCTTAACAAAGGCAGTGTTAATACTTCATGGTTTGAGTAACTCAATTCAGATTTTTTTCTCCCATGTGGCACAGATCAGATATGGCCCATGTATGTGTAAGCAGGAAAAAAATCACATGGATTATGATTTACTCAAATCAGATTCAGGCCATGTTCATATATAAAAATATATACGACATGAATCGAATTGGTGCCCTCGTGTCTGCAGTGTAAGCAGGTAGATTGGATTTTCACCTGTAAATGCGAGTTGCGCATCATTAAAAACCTTATCAAATTATATCAACTCTGACTCTTTCGTTTTGAAACAGACTTCTGCAGACTCTCAAACAATCTCAGATCTGAAACACAAAGACTAAAAAGCTGTTATATTGGCATGTAGCACAAGTATTTAAGCATTTTACAAAAGAGAGAGAGAGAGAGGGCGCAACATCTGCCACCTAACCAATGTAAACTAAAACTGTGGCATACATCACTTACATAAATCACGCCATGGACATAACATTAAGATGCCTACTGGTTTAAAAAGTCCTAAATTAAAAAAAGATGGCCAAATGAGAACTTTTCTGTCATAAACTATAGTAAAACAACTTGTCAAAAAGAATGTAAAAAATTTAAACCCTGCAAAAACATTAAATGCAGGAAAGGAGAAAAGATTGCTCTTTTATTATCAGCTGTCAGTCAGCGCCCACTCTTTTTTTCTGCCTTTGCCGTGTGCTGTGTAAATGCACACAATCAGATCCGAGTCATCTTTAATAGATGATATAAGCGGGTCAGCAAAAACATCGGATGCAGTCGCAAAATCGGAATTCACCATCAAGATCTGCAGTGTAAATGCAGCCAAGGTGACTTTTATTGTCATTTTAGTACTTTGAAATAATCTTTAGAGAAATTAGTCTATAAAATAACAGAAAATGTACTGGCCGCTTATTACAAGGTTTTTGTAACATAAAATACAACACCAACCCACACAATAGATCACTTTAAACTAATAAAAATGTTAATAAAAGTAATTTTTTCGAACTTATCAAGGTTAAAAGTTGTTGGAAGAAAGATCAAGGTCTCATAATGCAATTCAAAATAAATAAATAATATAAAAACATGAATCACAAAATACAGAAACTGTTCATTTATGGATTTTTTTTGCAGTGTAGCTATTAAGTCATAATTATAATATTTCTATTAATCTTAATGAGAATAAAAGCTATTTTTCAAATGCATAAATTCACCCAAAATGTATTTCAAACTGTTATAAATAAATAAAATAAATAAAGCTCATATAGAAAGATGGGTGATGCAGCATGTTTGTGTCAGTTCTTCCACCTACAGCCCCATTTTGTTAGAAAAAGCGAATACAGTTCTGGGTTTTGAAGGGATTCGCTTTCTACAAAAGACAGATCTGGGTTGTGATGTTATTGCATCATCTTTAGCCATTTTTTTATGGTCCCCTCAAGTCTCTCAACTTGTCAGCTTGGCTTTAGCTTATGAATACAGTCAGGGAAAAATATGTTGAGAGGTAGCTAATTTCTCACCTATTCCCAGATTGTAATGGCATACGGAAAGCGGCGTTAAAGAAGACGCGAGCGGGAGATAATTGACAGCTTGTGAGTAATGTTCAGCTGTCTGCTTTTGGCAAATGTGTTAGGAAGTGCTTCATCCTGAAGATGCGCCGTACTAATTGGACATACACGATGGCGGGGAAGGTTTTCATTTAAAACGAATTAGCACATGTGATAGTCTCAAATTAAGCCGAGCTTCTGTCTTGGCATTGCATTTTTCACCTGCGGCCGATTCAGCCTGATCGCCTGAAGGTATTTTTTTACGCATTACATTCACTGCTTTGTTTTTCTTTCTTACCATGTTCATTATTTCTCCTTTTGCTTTGTTTTAATTAGTGCCGTTCTTGCTATTGCCGCAATCCACAAAAGCGTTTAATAATTTAGAGAAGTTGCTTAGCTGAATTTCAGTGGGAATGCACACATGTAACTACATGCCTTTGGTTTAATATTAGGCTCTTTCTACCAACTTCCAGGTTTTCCTCTGAGTTACCAAGGCAACCCGGAGCAGTCTGGCCCGTAAAGACCACTGGGATTTGTTCAATTACTCATGCTGCTTTTTAAGAAAAGCTATGTGCCCCCTAAAAAAAACGACTTTTTTATTACCTTCACATCTCTTTGTTGGCATATCAGTTCTGGTTAAAGGGATAGTGTTGATAAAAATATGTTGTTAATGTACTCACCCTCAGGTCATCCAAAATTTAGGTGATTTTTTTTTTCTATCATCATTTACTCATCCTTTTCTTGTTTCAAACCTTTGTTTTTTTTCTTCTGTTAAGCACAAAAGACTAAACATAGGCTCATTCTGAAAATGTAGCCCTGTATATGTTTCTGGAGATCGCAAATTATGTAGCCAGAAGTACATATGGCTGCATTTTGTTTTTAAAATGAATGCTACAGTGTGGTATGACATGCTTACCAACTGAACGCTTACCTCTGTGTGGACAGCTTTTTCACTGTTACCAGTTTGCTCAGTAGCTCACCACGTACGTCGGCAGACTTGAGATGCAGGGAGGAAAACGAGGTTTTCAAGTCCGGTGAAGAACGGTTGCAGAGAGCGGATAAGACAAAAATAGAAACCAAAAATTCAAATAAACAAGTATAAACAGGGTGAGACTGTGGTAAAATCTGAAAACGTGTTGATAATCAGATGAGGGTTTTTCCTGGATTGCTTTTTAAAACTGTTGGTTGGGTTTAAAGAGGTGGGTGGGCTGGTCAATCTGTGCTTTTGAAATCACTATTGGTTAGATTTAGGGAAGGGGGAGGGTGGGTCACTTGATCAGTCAGTGGGTTATTCAGTCAGTTTGGGCACCCCTGACCTTAGTGGATAAAAAATGTGTGGAGTTTAATATTTTATATGATGAACTTTGCATTATTTATGCAATTATAAATTTACTGTATACATTATTTAAAAATTTTTTGATATTAAATATTTACTTGTATGAGGAACTAATTTCTTCCACCATTCATTCACATCTGCAGCTGACATCAGAACAGCAGAAACCGTTGCTGCTTCACAAACGTCACTTTAGAGCTAGTGTTTGAATGAATCTCTAGCGTAACATATAAAGTGATGACAAAACAGGTGATTTTGATCACATTTTAAGATTATAAGGTTGAACAGCACGAAATGCCATCAATCTACAGAGATCTCCCAGTATTTCTCTGTTGCAATTGAGAGATCACGATAATTAACCCTGAAAAAGCCAAAGCAAAGCAAACACTACCACATTACTATGATAAAAATACGTACCTCTTGGGACATATTTGGCGCTCTCCAGAAATATTATATATTTATATTATATTAATAAATATGTTTTCAGAATGAGCCTGGGTTTCCAGCTTTCTTCAAAATATCTTCTTTTGTGTTCAACAGAAGAATGAAACTCATAAATGTTGAAACTACTTTAGGGAAAGTAAATAGTAAGTATGGATTTTTGGGTGAACAATCCCTTTAATGAAGACATTTAGCTAAAACTGTGGTCTTGATGATTTGTGCAAGTTTTGCCTGTATTGTTAGTGAAAAAACTTATCTGAATGAAGAAGAAAAAAGAAAACTTTTTATAGATTTTTTAATAGATGGCACCTTTCTTGACACCAAAGTTCCCCTTAAAATAAATATGCCAAAAACAATTAATAAAACATTGCCAAACATCATTTCAAATGCATAAAAGATGAGAAAATTATAAATACAAACACATTCATTCATTTCCCTTCGGCTTAGTCCCTTTATTTATCAGGGGTCACGACAGCGGAATGAACCACCAACTTATTCAGCATATGTTTTATGCAATGGATGCTTTTTCAGCTGTAACCCAGTACTGGGGTTACCCAGTACACATTCATTAATTTTCCTTCGGCTTAGTCCTTTATTCATCAGGGGTTACCACAGCGGAATGAACCGTCAACTTATTTTGCATATGTTTTATGCAATGGATGCTTTTCCAGCTACAACCCAGTACTGTGTGTACCAAATGTTTATCATAAACTCTCGCACTTATACAGGGGCGCCACTGGCCGGTATGGACCCTATGACGGAGGAAAGTGAAGAGCAGGGTGGTGGTGGTGTCACAGACGAAAGTGAATTAGGTGTTTGATGTTATGGGTTGTTGCGGACGAAAGTGAATTAGGTGGTGGTGGGGGAAGGGGGGGTTTGGTTTGTCACGGACAAAAGTGAAGAGAAGGGAGCGAGTTGTTTGGTGGGGGAGGGGGATTTGATTGGGCCCCCTAATAGTAACTGGGGTAAGGCCTGAGCCCTTAGAATCGTCTTTCCTACACCAACATGGGGAGAACATGCAAACTCCACACAGAAATGCCAACTGACCCAGCTGGGACTCGAACCAGCGACTTTCTTGCTGTGAGGTGATAGTACTAACCACTGAGCCAGACAGTATTTAAAAGTGTAAAGATAGAGTTGGATGATCTAATAGTGCAAGAAATTTAATAAATATTTGTGGAACACCAATAGTGACAGTCAGCAATCTTGACTTAAAGTCCCTAATTTAGACAGGGGACTAATAATTCAGGAGAACTAATGATTCTAATGTCAACTGTATATATTTGTAAGCGGTTTCTCTGGATTCTGCATGAATACAAACATGAGATGAGGTTTTGATGTTCCTGTATTCCTGAAATTGTCAGCTCAGTCATGAATAATTACTCATAATTAAGTTCCCTGTGTTGTGTGATTGTAGAAGTGATGGCTCCTTCAGTCTGCAGCACTACTCAGCCGAACTGCTCAAGACTAAATGAAACAGGCTGTCCGTCTGGAGGGGAAGGTAAAACATGAGTCTGGGGTGTAAATGGAGCTCCTGTAGGCCAGATGAGGTGCTGCGGCCCGAGCCGACGGTCCTGTCAGTGTCATCAAACAGTCTGACAGCCCGGCCTTCAGACTCACTCTCACTGTCATCGAGAAGAAAACAGAGGGGGCCATGAAGCACGTCTCACCTGTCACTGCACTACCGGTATGTGTGCCTGTGTGTGTGTGTGTGTGTTTCAAAACCTAGCTACAGACTAATGGGCAAAAAGCAAGAAGTGATATACAGTCAAGCCTGAAATTATTCATACACCTGAGGTCTGAGTAATTCCGGGCTTGACTGTATATACTGTATAATAATTATTGTTTTATTCTTTGTTTATTTAATTTGAGTTTATATATATATATATATATATATATATATATATATATATATATATATATATATATATATTGAGTTTTATTATATATATATATATATATATATATATATATATATATATATATATATATATATATATATATATATATATATATATATATATGTATATTCCTGGGTTTTTAAAATAAATTAAATTAAATTAAATTAAATTAAATTAATCATAATGTATTGTATTTTTCATTTTATATTTATTAATTTACTTTATAATAATGTATTAAATAATATAAAAACAATATACATAATACATAAAATATTGTATTATGTATGATTTATAGGCAAAAAAAAAAAATATATATATATATATATAATTTTTTTTTTTTTTAGCAAATTAATAAAAAAATAATTGCAAACAATTTTCTACAACTGAATGGTTTTTTTACACCATTATATTTATACAGTTATATTATATATTTATTTATTTGTTTACAATTTCTAACATACATGTCCAATTAAATTCAAAATATAAAATAAAAAATAAATAAATAAAGTAAAACTAAAATAAAATAAATGCCTTGTTGTTTTGTAGATTTAAGGTTATGGATTAAGTTAAGTTTATTTAAATTATTTTTTTGATTTATCAATGCTGTTGAAATATTTTATTCCATTTCCAACAAATTCATTTGGACAATTAACAAAATCGATTATATATAGATTATAGATATATTAATAAGTTAGATAATAGATATAATGTATTAAAATAGACAACAGTTGTGCTTTTACACTTTTTAATAATGTTTGAGTGTTTTCATTCAACACTGGATTTTACTTGTGCACTAGTTTGCCAATTTTTGAATTGCAGTTTTTATTCTTACATGCAGAATCATAACCACCTTAAGCATTACTTTGTTTTCATAGCAATCAGACTGGCTTGCTTTCACCTTAGGGGATAAAAATTGTGTGGAATTTAATATTTTATAGGATGAACGTTGCATTATTCACACAATTATAAAGTTACAGTATACATTATTTATATGAAAAAAAAAATGGTCAGAATTTTTCATATAACATATTTATATTTAAGTTAAGTCTATAGGAATGTAGACTTAATCGAAGCACTGTCATGGTTTGATTTCAAAGTAGAAATGAATTTTTAATTTACACAGTGGTTTTATTTTTATTTTGTTTTTATTTTCAGTGTTTATTTATATTTAAGCCTGGAGATTAGTTCATTATTTTCTGTGTGCTTGCATCCATGCATGCCAAAGCAGTTTCTATTTTTTATTTATTTATTTTTTACTATTTTAAGGTCAATATTAGAAGCCCTCTTAAACAATATTGTTTGTAACATATAACAATGATTTGCATAATTATTTTACCTTGCCTAATTAACCTAGTTAAGCCTTTAAATGTGACTTTAAGCTGTATAGAAGTGTCTTGAAAAATATCTAGTCAAATATTATTTACTGTCATCATGACAAAGATATCAGTTCAGAAATGAGTTACTAAAACTATTATGTTTAGAAACATGTTGAAAAAAATCTTCCTTCTGTTAAACAGAAATTGGTAAAAAGGGCTAATGATTCAGGAGGGCTAATAATTCTGACTTCAGCTGTATGTGTGTATGTGTGTGAGCTGGAGAGTTGGCCTGCAGATGAAGGTCTCTATGGAGGTCTGTTGTAGGTGTCCTCGTTTTGCTAGATCGATCGGGGTCAGGCTTTACCCGCTTCCAACTCACAGCATTAAACTTTCATTCTAATTGAAGTTGAGGAAAGTTAACTGAATCTGTCGCTGCGAGCTGTCTAAAAGCATCAGTCGGTGAAATGAAGCTGTGAGCCAGCGAATGATTATTAATAATACTCATTTTAGCATGACCTTGTGGCAGCCGTCAACACTTCTGTTGTTTTCTGTCATGCTGAGACTTTCCTGGAAAGAGCTCCGCGGTTGTTTGGATAATTATTTGAAATTGTGTCCTGCTGGTTCATGTGTCTCTTTTATTTTTGTTTCAATTACGCCTGGTTGCTTTTATGTGTAAGGTTAAGATCTGAGTGTAAACAGTCATTTGTTGTTATTTTTTAAAGATCAGAGTAGTAAAGATATATATATATACAACAGTTCTGTCTGGTTCTTGAATCTGATTGGCTGATAGCCATGCAATATTCTGCAATATCAGCACTCGTACAGCCTCTTCACTCTTGTGTATTACTCCGCCCACATAGAGTGACAGCATAATAAAATTCACCACAGATTGACAAATATTGCAGCTGTTGGACAACATAATGTACTTTTAAGGCTTTTTAGACAAGAATGTAGTTGTTTAAAGTGCAACTGTACAGTTTAATTATAAGTATAGTGCCTATTTTAAATATTTATAATTCGGAGATTCAGCGCATCAGCGGTCATTAGCCTGTCATTGAGCAGAGCAAAGACGGTTAACGTTCCAGCACAAGATGGCAACAAAGACCGCATAATATGCCATTTGGCCAGGAAAAGCTCATAAAATCATTATAAAACTGGTAAGTGACACTACCAAGTCGATCTCTCTCTCTTGTATGTTGTAGTGCTGTATTTATACCATAGTAATATGGTAGTGTTTGCTTTGCTTTGGTTTTTTCAAGGTTAATTATTGTGATCTCCCGATTGCAGCAGAGAGATACTGGTAGATCTCTGTAGACTGATGGCATTTCATGCTGTTCAGCCTTATAATCTTAAGATGTGAGCAAAATCACCTGTTTTGTCATCACTTTAGATATTACGCTAGAGAATCATTCAAACAATAGCTCTAAAGCAGGCATGTCCAAGCTCGGTCCTGGAGGGCCGGTATCCTGCAAAGTTTAGTTCCAACCCCAATCAGACACACCTGGGCTAACTAATCAAGCACTTACTAGGCTTTCTAGAAACATCCGTGCAGGTGTGTTGAGGCAAGTTGGAGCTAAAATCTGCAGGACACCGGCCCTCCAGGACCGAGTTTGGACACCCCTGCTCTAACGTGACAATGGTGAATTAGCAATGGTTTCTGCTGCTCTGACCGTCAGCTGCTGATGTGAAGGAATGGCGGGAAAAAAGTAGTTCCTCATACAAAAGGATTTTTTAGACTCTCTGTGTTTGATTTTCTTTTTTATATACATGATTTTATATAATATATATGTAGGTTAATTTTATGCCTAGTCTATTTTTTTACTTGTATGTAAATGTGTGTAAATATCTGTTTATTCAGTTATTATTTTGATTTCAGTAGTGTTATTTAATAATATGCAACTGTGTATGATTTATTTAGAGTAATACATAAGTGAATTGTAATTGTAATAATCTTTTAGTAGACATATTATATGAGACTGTTGTGAAACAAGTGGATCTAATTAGATTTGCATTGTAAACCTTAAATAGAAGTTAAAAAGTTACGTTTTTAGTTACTATATTCTGACAATCATTCTGCATAAATCCACAGATATTTTCTAAACAAACTTCTGTGTAGAAATAGCAAAAAAAGTCTGCAGATTATGTCTGGCCCTGCTCATGACTGCATTCTTTATAATTATTACATTTTTTTTTTTGCTTTATATTTGTTTCATGCTTTGAGTTAAAAACATGATCAAAATTAGATTTTTGTGATTACTGTACATATATTAGTTATATCTAAAGCTTGGTTGTATTTGATTTGATTTTGAAAACCTGGTTACTTTTTTGTTGTGGGTTGAAGGTTGAGATTTAAGCATAGAGAATTGAAAAAAATGAAAAAAAGGCTAGATTTTGTCTATTTCTTTATGTCTTTTATCATTTCTAAGCAAAAAAAATACTAATAACTGAGTGATATTTTATTTTTATTTATTTATTTATATAATTTTTTATTTATTTTAGGTTTTATTTTATTTTATAAAAAATAAAACACATTGTGACCTTATAGGCAGACCTCGAAATTTCTTTTATTCTTCACCTCTGTTATGCTGCGACTTTCCAGGAAAAGTAAAAAAAAATCTCGATTATTATTGTTTATTTTATTTTCCCTGTGGTTTATATGCTTTCGCAGGGGTCTGATAAATCTAAATAATAAATAAAATTCCCCGAGTGAATACAGCGCCAAAGGGGAAATGCGGCATTCAGAGCAAAAGTGTTTTGTAATTTATTTACAGCACACCAACATCCACAGTGTTAAAAACAGTTTCATAAAATCACAATCGTCCTTTATCAAAGTCAAACGTTTGAGTTGTAAAGTATTTACGGGGGGTTCCGAGAGAGTTTATTTGTCAGTGCTGGTAACTTGTCTATAATGTGAAATATGGACTTTCAGGTATCACTCATGTGTTGCTTACGCTGCAGTGTTTGCCTCAAATAATCCATCACCATCATTCATAAATCTACAGTTATTTGCATCCCTTGGCATCCGATGCAAATGTGCCCTTCTATCTAAAGTGACTCTGTCGTCTTATATAGTTTTTTTTTCCAGTATACAGCATTATACATTTTCTGCATGCGGTATGAGGCTGAAAATGAAATATTGCACTCACCGGCCACTTTATTAAGTACACCTTACTAGTTACTGGGTTGGACCCCCTTTTGCCTTCAGACTGCCTTTATCCTTCGTGGCATACACTGAAAGAAATGATGTCTGCAAAACCATTGCAAACAATTTATTTATGTTGAATTTAAACAAACAAATTCAATGTAATAATATTTCACTTAATTTGTTTGTTTAAATTCAACCCAAATAAATTGTTTACAACTACTGAACGTTTTGTAAATCCAAGGAATCATCTTTGAATATTTTTTTTAGTGTACATTCAGCAAGGTACTGGAAATATTCCTCAGAGATTTTGCTCCATATTGACATGAATCTCCCGTTCCACCACCTCCCAAAGGCGCACTATTGGATTGAGATCTGGTGACTGTGTTGGCCATTTGAGTACAGTGAACTCATTGTCATGTTCAAGAAACTAGTCTGAGATGATTCACACTTTAAGACATGGTGCGTTATCCTGCTGGAAGTAGCCATCAGAAGATGGGTACACTGTGATCATAAAGGGATGGACATGGTCAGCAATAATACTCAGGTAGGCTGTGACATTGACAAGATGCTCAATTGGTACTAATAGGCCCAAAGTGTGCCAAGCAAATATCCCCCACACCATTACACCACCACCACCACCAGCATGAACCACTGATACAAGGCAAGATGGATCCATGCTTTCATGTTGTTGATGTCAAATTCTGACCCTACCGTCTGAGTGTCGCAGCAGAAATCGAGACTCATCAGTCCAGGCAACGTTTTTCCAATCTACTATTTTCCAATTTTGGTGAGCCTGTGCAAATTTTAGCCTCGGTTTCCTGTTCTAAGCTGACAGTAGTGTCACCCCGGTGTGGTCTTCTGCTGCTGTAGCCCATCCGCCTCAAGGTGTGAGTAAATATAGTTGAGTGTATGTATTTTATTTATTAAAAAAAATAAGAATTATAAGTAGGCGCATTAACATGCAGCAATTGACTCCGTGATCATGATTTGTTTGGGAAATAGGTCTTTTAAGAGCATCTGATCTCTCTCAGTCTGCTCTTTTTGAACTCTGCTTCAGTTTTTCATCTGAAAGCCTGCGGGTTGATGGTCAGGAAGTGCGTTGTGCCAGGGCTGCCCGTCGCTGCGGGCAATACTAGCTAATTAAGCTGAAGATTAGCAAGTCGACGAGCGTAGGTAACACTAATCCAAGTGCCGGTTTGGTTTTGTGTCTGTTTATGTTAGCCAGCTCTTTTTTCAAAACGTAGAAACCTTGTGCACATTAATAGCTCGCGGCTTTAATCGCAGGTGTTCCCTAATGAGGCTGTTTTATTCACCAGTCTGACCCCCCGAGCACAAAACCAGCTGCCATGCCAGTGTAATGCCCAGAAACACAGAGAGTTTGTGTCTGTTAACTGCCTGATAACACAAGCAAACAAGAGCTCTGCTATTAACCGATTCTGCACAGCTGGAAAACATCAGCACACATTATCAAAAGTCAAGAGTTGACTTTGATAATGGAGGATGGAAACGTTAGGGGAAGTTGTTTGAAACTCACTAGTCAGACTGCAAGAGATCAAAATTCATAATTTAAAAAGTACACTTTAAAAAATCATGCTAATTAACAATTTCTGTATATTGTGAAGAGTTTATTTAAGGTTGTGAACTGCATTAGGGGATGTTGATCTCTGCTCTGTCGACTTTTGATGCTGAAAATTCAACTCTCTTTTCGCTTTTGAATTGCATTATGGGACCTTGATCTTTCTTCCAACAACTTTTAACCTTGAATAGTTTAACAAAGTGACATTTATTGACATTTTAGTCGTTTGAAATAATTAATATAGAGACGAGTCTGTAAGATAACAGAAAATGTACTGACCGTTTATCACAAGGTTTTTGAAGCATAATATACAACACCAACCCAGACAATATATCACTGTAAACTATTAAAAATGTTAATAAAAGTCAATTTTTTGAGGTGTTCAAGGTTAAAAGTTGTTGGAAGAAAGATTAAAGTCTCATGATGCAATTCAAAAGCACAAAGAAATGAGGAAAAATTAAAACATGAATCACAAAATATGGAAATCTGCTTTATTTTACTTAAGTTTTACGGTGTAGGCAATTTTGAAAGCACTCTAAATTTATTGTGATGATTTATTTGGATTATTGGTTGATTCTGATCTGGTCAGTTTCTCTACTGAACACTGACATATTTTGGTTTTTGAATATTTATAAATCTTAATATTTGAAATGTTTTCAGTGGCAATAAATGACAGTAATATTTCATCATGTTTTATTTGACACTTCATGTAAATATAACTTGGAATATACAGCTGAAGTCAGAATTATTAGCACCCCTGAATTATTCAGCACATTTCTAAGCATTATAGTTTTAATAACTCATTTCTAATAACTGACCTATTTTATCTTTGCCATGATGACAGTACATAATACTTTGCTAAATATTTTCAAGATGCTTCTATACAGCTTAAAGTGACATAGAAAGGGTTAACTAGGCAGGTTAGGGTAATTAGGCAAGTTATTGTATAATGATGGCTTGTTCTGTAGACCATCGAAAAAATATATAGCTTAAAGGGGCTAATAATTTTGTCCTTAAAATGGATTTAAAAAATTAAAAGCTGCTTTTATTCTAGCCGAAATAAAACAAATAAGACTTTCTCCAGAAGAAAAAACATTATCAGACATACTGTGAAAATTTCCTTGCTCTGTTCAACATCAATTGGGAAATAATTTAAAAAGGTTTAATAATTCTGATTTCAACTGTAGATTAATAATGCAAATTAATGTTGCTTTGCTGATCTGGTTTTCTGTTGTACACCAAAAATGGCTTTTTCTGCTTGTTCAAACTATTTATTTAAAATGAGTAGAAACAACTTAATTATTAAGTTTTTAGAGACCACTTAATTGTTTTATGTTCAATCCACTTAAATTTGTAAAAACAATGAAACTAGCTTAATTGATTTGTTTTAGGACAACGTGAAGGAATTGTTTGAAACCTAGCATTTTTACTGTGCAATTAACTTAATTTTTTATGGTAATGACCAGCTGGCAGTAGTATATAATATTGTTTTGTATTATAAACATTATAAATGTACAGTTAAAGTCAGAAATTTCACAGTATGTCTGATTTTTCTTCTGGAGAAAGTCTTATTTGTTTTATTTCGGCTAGAATAAAAGCAGTTTTCAATTTTTTATGAACCATTTTAAGGTCAAAATTATTAGTCCTTTAAGCTATATATTTTTTCAATTGTCTACAGAACAAACCATTGTTATACAATAACTTGCCTAATTACCCTAACCAACCTAGTTAACCTAATTAACCTAGTTAAGCCTTTAAATGTCACTTTAAGCTGTACAGAAGTATCCTGAATAATATATAGTCAAATATTATTTACTGTCATCGTGGCAAAGATAAAATAAATCAGTTATTAGAAATGAGTTATTAAAACTATTATGTTTAGAAATGTGTTGAAAAAATCTTCCCTCCGTTAAACAGAAATTGAGGGGAAAAATAAACAGGGGGGCTAATAATTCAGGTGGCTAATAATTAATAACTGTATATGCATTTACATTATAGTAAATAATTAAATTGACACAAACTTTTTAATACTATTTAAATTACTATTTGAAGTATTTACATTCTATAAAACACATTTATTATTAATTGTATTATTGTATTTACAGTATAATGGCAGTAAAGTACAGGATACTGTAAATGTCAAGTATTAGTATACATACAGTAGCATACATTTTATGTATTTACGAAGTGTTTATTCTTACTTATACCATTCTGAACTAAACTGAACTTCAACTCTAAAAACTGGACTGACACAGTTTCAGTTTACTAGAACGTCTATGTCAGGGATGGGCAAACTCGATCCTCGAGGGCCGGTGTCCCTGCATAGTTTTGCACCAACCCTAATCAAACACACCTGCTTGTAGCTTTCTAGTGATCTTGAAGACACTAATTAGGGTGTTCAGGTGTGTTTGATTAGAGTTGGAGCAAAACTTTGCAGGGACACCGGCCCTCAAGGATCGAGTTTGCCCATGCCTGGTCTATGTTAAGCTGCTTTGACACAATCTACATTGTAAAAGCGATTTAAAAATGAATTGAATTGATTTTTTTTCACACATTGCCAAGGAAAGTAAGAACAAAACTTGGTAACAGTGAATCAGTTCAATATTTTAAACAGTTTCACTGAAATAAATCACCCAAGTTACCTAAAATGTTTCAGATTTACATTATTTTCAATTGAGGAAGGCTCCTGCTTATTTACAGCACGATTATTTGTGAAACACCAGAGCCATTTTCACACTGATAAAAAAAATGAAGAGCAGCACCATCAAGTAACCCCCAGAACGTTGCAAACGGAGTGTGTAAATGATCGTGTTTACTTGATCAGACTGTAACCGAGCGCTCGATAGCTGCCAGTGTTCAGACGCCACAGAAAGCAATCAGAGCAATTGAGCTAATAATGCTTTGTGACATAAGCATTGTTTGTCCATCTATACAAAATCACATCTGATTGACTAGGGAGCGCGGGCCGGGGCTTGTTTTGTCCTGTGATTTTTAGGTGAATAAAGGACATTGAATCAAAGGCCTCTCAGCTTGTGCTGCTGATTGCGTTATTGATGTGCAGCCCGGTGCAACTAATGAATAGACTGTGATTGGGAGATGATGCTGAAACATTGGTGAATGAGCTAATAATGGAGCACTAGAAAACTTTCCAAAGTTTCATCCGAAGTCTTGTTGGATCCACAAGCTTTTAGCAGATTTATATATTCCGTGCTTTTATTTTTCATCCATGTCATTTCCTTTTTATTGATCAAAGTGTATGCGGCGAATAGAGAGACACGAACCTGCGGTGAATTTGATTTCAACTGAAATTGCATGCGTCAGTGACATGGTTTAGTGTTTGTTGATATTTTTTATGCTTACGATCTGCGTTATAAGATACATCTTAGGGCTGTTTCTTTAAAGCCATTTAGAAAAATAGGCATTAAAGTATAACACCTGACTAGAATGAGCCGAACTAAACATCTGCGCTTAAAGTCCGCATGAAATCAAAATGTACAATGTTAATTTTGCTAGCTCACATTGTTATTCTTAAGGTGAATAATTAATCCACGCTAGATAATCCTCTGAAAAAAAGTTTGTTCGGTTATCTTCAATCAAAGTCTGATCATTTGCTTCCACATTTAGATTGGAAGTCCTGCTGTTGAGCTTGAGGGCTTCCATAGTAACTGTATATTAATATTCTTAACCACACCCCTTTTTACCGTTAGTTTGCTAAAAGGGAATGATGCGCAAAAGAAAGCCCCGTCCCAACTCAATATTCAGTTTCAGTTGGAAGTACATCATCATACTGAAATAAAAGCTTCAGCAACTTTTAGTTTGTGCTGACTTTAAATAGATTCCGTAATAGTAAGTTGAACATAATTTGATTTTACTAATTAGACTAATTAGATTGGCATCTATTTTCCTGCTATTTAATCCATTTAATAAAAAGTTTGTTCGGTTATCTTTAATCAAAATCTGATCATTTGCTTCAACATTTAATTTGAAAATCCTTCTGTTGACGTCAAATTGAGGGCTTCCATAGCAACTGTATATTAATATTAGTAACCCCGCCCCTCTCACCGTTAGTTTGCTATGAGTGAATGATGTGCAAAAGAAATCCCCGCCTCCTACTTTATATTCAATTTGAGTTGGAAGAACATCATCATACTGAAATAAAAGCTTCAGCAACTTTTAGTTTGTGCTGACTTTAAATTACTTCCATTACGGTGAGTTGAACAAAATTTGATTTTACTAATTTGACTCGAGATCAAATAGTCTAGATTGGCGTCTATATTCCTGATATTTAATCCATTTAAAAATAAGTTTGTTCGGTTATCTTCAATCAAAGTCTGATCATTTGCTTCCACGTTTGAATTGGAAATCCTTCTGTTGACGTTAAATTGAGGGCTTCCATAGCAAATGTTTATTAATATTTTTAACCACACCCCTTTTTACCACTAGTTTGCTAAAAGGGAATGATGCGCAAAAGGAATCCCCGCCTTCTATTCAGTTTCAGTTGGAAGTACATCAACCTACTGAATTAAAAGCCTCAGCAACTTTTAGTTTGTGCTGACTTAAATCATCTCCATTACAGTAAGTTGAACATCATTTGATTTTACTAATTTGACTTAAGATCAAATAGTATTGATTGGCATATTCATGCCTATTAATTCAATTCAATTTAATCCACTGAAAAGTCTGATCATTTGCTTCCACATTAGGATTGGAAGTCCTTCTGTTGACGTCAACTTGAGGGCTTCCCAGCAAATGCTTATTAATAATCTTAACCATGCCCCTAATATCGTTAGTTTACTATGAGTGAATGATGTGCAAAAGAAAGCCCTGCCCATTACTCGGTATTCAAATTCAGTTGGAAGTTCGTCAACATACTGAAATAAAAGTCTCAGCAGCTTCTAGTTTGGGTGAACTCTAAATTGGCTCCTTAATAGTAAAGCTGTGGTCACACTGGGCTTTGTGTGTGCGAAATTCTGTCGTGCGGCGCTGCAAAAAGGGGCGGGATTAAACAAGATGTTTAGACATTAAAAAAGCGAGCGATTGCTCCATGTTTTAAATTTCTGTCCAGAGAGTTCCTGTTTTGGTGCTCGATTGGTCTCATGCAGTCAAGTGATGCGAATTCACAGATCAGAGTTCACCAAGCTTGAACTTTGCACCGCAGCAACCTGCGAAACTTAACACATGACCCTGCGTTTCCGGTCTGACGCATTCGCGTGTGTATGAATGGAAGTCTATGGGTGAAAAAGCCCAGTGTGACCGCAGCTTTAGTTGAAGACCAATTGATATTAGTAATTTGGCTCTAGATTAAATAGTCTAGATTGGTGTCAAAAATCAATTACAGGGCTGTTTATTATCGTTTTGACATCAAGGTTGTCAACTGACATTAAATTGATTTAGATTTTTGACGTGTTTTTGATGTAGTCAAATCTTTTCTAATTCAACTCAAGATAAAATTGTCTAGATTGTTTAAAAAATCAATTACAGGGCTGTTCTGTAATCAGTTTGTAATGTGTTATTTGACGGGAGTGTTAGATGTCAATTTATTGTCATTTTGACATCAATGTAGCCAGTGGTGTAAAGTAACTAATTACAAATACTTAAATTACTATAATTGAGTAGTTGTTCTCAGAAATTGTAATTTACTAAGCAGTTTTAAATATGTGTACCTTTACTTTTCCTTGAGTACATTTTTAGTGCTGTATTGGTACTTTTACTCCACTACTTTCCGTCAACCTGCAGTCCCTACTTTATTTTTTCTTGTCTATGTGGATTAGAAAAATCAGTCCTGTGATTCCTGTCCAATCAAATCGCACATAGAAGGTAATTTGCATCATAATAAACTACTTCAAGACATGTGCGATTTACATTGCAGCAAACTGTTTAGAAGCCTTAAAAGTGTCCAAGAAAATGTCCAAAATCTTTACACACATTGACCCAGAGATTGTTTAGATGCATGTCACTGATAAGATGACGGATATTAACTGTATGATGACCGAAATGACCTTAAACACCCAGCAGGCACAAGACATCAACATGCCGTCGGATTGACTTTGTACCCTAACATCGTGGAGACTCTGCATTTTGTTTGGAAATGAAAATCATGTTGACGTCAGAACTTAACGTCAGGCCGATGTCAATGTCTAACGTCCAACCTAAAATCAACCAAATATCAACGCCTAATGATGTTACAGCTTGCTGTTGTGTCGAAGTTACCACTATAACATCTATTAGACGTTGGATTTTGGTTGCCATAACTGATGAATAATGTCAATATTATGACATCAATAAGATGTCGGTTTAAGATGTTGGATTTTGATCACTTTCTAACAACCTAAAATTGACCAAATATCAACGTCATTTGATGTTGCTATTGGACGTCAAAAAACTTTGTCCTTAGACGCTAGCTAGACATTGAATATTGGTCACTTGACGTCAAAATCTAACCTGATATTAACATCTTAGGACATGTGCCTGCTGGGCAATAACTAAATGCACTACAGAATGTTACGTTTACACACACACATCCACAAATTCATGAGTACTACTCATGAGTACTTTTAAAAGGCCTATACTTTTTTCTCATACTTTAACATTTACAACAGATACTTTTACTCTACTCACACTACATTTGTAGGCAAGTATGGGTACTTAAGTATGCTTTTTCAGTCTTTCCACCACTGAATGTAGTCAACTGACATTAAATTGATTTGCATTTTTGACATGTTTGTTATGCAGTTTTTGCATCATGGTGACAAATCTGTTATGTCAATATACACCAAAATCTCTGGGGAATATTTTAAGCACTTCTTGTTGTATCTATAGTCCTCTACAAAGAGTTAAAGCAGTTTTGAAGGCAAAAGCTGTATGTAATAAACTGGCGGTGAGAGTATGTAATCAAATTTTTTGGGCTTGAAAACTTCATTGCACATTGTTCTGCAGTTTTAGCAGGTTAATGTGTGTAAGAAATATATAGTCCTTCATTTACTACTCCCTGTCCTCTTTTACATCTTGTGCTGGAATCATTCAACATCATGTGCTTTTTAATAACCTGCGCTGCAACATTGATTTTATTAGAATTGTCTAATTAATTTAGCAGATTTAGCCAATCATTATGAAGTATGGAGGAGCTTGTAGCAATAAACACTCGAAGGCTAATTAACTGATTCAAGTGCTTTTTTATTGCTAATTACACATAAACAAATCTGTTTCTGCAAGGCCTGCAACACATTTTTTCTTTCTTTCTATTTTCGTATTTTAATTAAAATGTATTTGTTATAATTAATATTGTAGGGTGGCGCAGTGGGTAGCACGTTCGCCTCACAGCAAGAAGGTCACTGGGTCAGTTGACGTTTCAGTGTGGAGTTTGCATGTTCTTCCCATGTTGGTGTAGGTTTTCTCCGGGTGCTCCGGTTTCCCCCACAAGTCCAAAGACATTGTGTATGTGTGTGTGAATGAAGGTGTACGGATGTTTCCCAGTGATGAGTTGCAGCTGGAAGGGCATCCGCTGCATAAAACATAATGGATAAGTTGGCAGTTCATTCCACTGTGGCGAACCCAGATTAATAAAGCGACTAAACTGAAAAGAGAATGAATGAATGATTAATTATTATTGTGTACTTTTTGAGATCATCTCCAGAATAGATTACATTAAAGAAAAAACCCTCATCTTCAAAAATCACCAACACAAAGCATTGGCTAATCATCAGCATTAAGCTCTGTGTTTTATGTGTAGGTGTTAAGGTTAGCTAGGCTTACATGAAAAAAATTACTGAATAATATGCACACGTTTATATGATTTATTTACAAATCCTGTTTTGTAAAAGCAATATTTTCTGTTATTTAGTAGATATATCATACACCTTAAAACCCAACAGTCAACTTTATCAAATGAAATGAGTTTAGTTAACTCAAAATTTACTGAAAGTTAATTCTACTCATTTGAAAAGAGTTTTGAACTCAGTGTTGAAGGTAATGAGTTAATTAAATACCTCATTACTTAAGCTTAAATGGAGTAAGTTCATAGTACTCATATAGATTAGTCTAACTCAAATGGTTTGTAGCAATTGGTTTCCTCAAACGGTTTGAGTTGCCTTAACTTATTGTGTTTTATAGTACTCAGTTGGTTTGAGTTCTCTTCATTGTATTGCATGGTTTCCGCTACATTCAGTCTTCCATGGCGGGGCGCCACACCAAAATTCATCCCGCCACAGCTACATTACAGCTTCTCATTCAAAACATTCAATCGTTTTTTTAAAATAGCAGGTTATAATCGCACCAAAACTTTAAAGGTAAGTGAATTATAACAGCGTGAACTTTTCTGTAATGGTAGTACTGCTGTGCGTTATTTGTTTAATCCTTTAAAGCGACATGCTGACTGACTGTCTGACTGACTGCCAGGTGCGTGATGCATGAGGCCAGCAAACACGACGTAGCTTTCAGTTACGACGAACACAGTTTCCATAATTATATTTTATTTATAGATAAAGGTCTATGGCTCTGCATACAATGACTTTATCTTGCTGGAGTTTATAACCTTTTCACTTTATTTCAGGACTCATTAATGCCGCTCTGTAGGTCTATTGGAGACATTCACAAATATTCCTAGCAAATCTAATAAATGTCGGAGACATACCGGTTACATAAATGCACTAAATCGCATTTCAGCAGTGTTTATTTGAGAGCGCACAAGAAAATCTGCACTTGAGCTGCGTGTATTTGAGGGCTCGCAAGAAGTTTTGAGCACGAACAGAGGAAATCGGCGCTCGAGCACAGAGATTCACATGCTCATATTACATGAATGCGATCTTGACTTGTAATACTGCACTCACGACATTTGTCAATGAAAGAATGCCACATGCAGTTGGTAGATCTGTGTAAAAAGCCCAACAGAGTCTACCGCCACAGCTGGAAAAAATCCTAGAGGAAACACTGTATTGGGTTTTACTGTGCTCAAATTGCTTCATTCACTCAAATGGATTAAGTTCACAATAGTCATTAGGATTCGTTTTTGAACTTAAAGGGCACCTATGGTGAAAAATCTACTTTTCAAGCTGTTTGGACAGACATGTGTGTAGGTATAGTGTATTTTTAAAAGTGTTTTTTTTTTATTTATGTTTTAAGTTTTCAGTTTCTACTCTCCTCAAATCATTCCACATAAATCCTCAGATTTATGTCTAGCCCTACCTATAAACCCGAAGCATCTGTTCACCTCTGTCTTTTCCTCTCTCATCTTCTTCTTCCACTCATGTTAACGTTTTTATCCCTCGCTGATAGAAGATGGCAGTTTAGTTGATTTCAGCTGATGTGAAACCCAGCGCTGTCCGTCCTGTCAGCTCAAACCTGTCGCGTAGGTTTCCTTCATGCGGGCTTTCGCTCGGATTGCTTTTAAGGAACAAATCAGCTGCCTTTTCTGTTTTGGGTCTCAGCGGTAACATCAGTCTGCGTTGTAAAAAAAGAGGACACTTAGTTTTTCTCCTCCAGCTCATCTCGCATGACTCCTCAAACCGTTTCTGATTTGTGGAATGAGGTCTCTTTTATTCCTCCTTTGTGGCCTGTTTGAATGAAGAATTCAAGCCGTGTGCGGTGGAGAGTGGAGGATCTACGGGAAGCTGGAGCTTTTTTCAAATTTAGCACAGCTCAGGAGAGGTTTTTCTCCATTTGATGTCCTGGTGCCTTTTAATGAAGCCTGGCACACTTCTTCTTTTTTCTTCTTTCATCGCTTGCTTCAATGTTCCCCGTCCTCATAAATAGCCTCTCAGATGGAGGGTGTTGGAAATTGCCTGTAGTGTCTCACCGGATAATGTTTTTATTGAAGAGACAGTCGTCCAAATGACAGTGTGGGGTCAAGATGGATTTGGCTAATCGTGAGGTTGCCAGTGAGAAGAGAAAGGTCACGACTCTGTATGATCTCCATCTCCCATTATACTGGAACCATCACTGGAAGATATAAGGCTTTTCATCCCTAAATTAAAATAGATGATGGTCCATTGTCTTCCTGCTACACTGTAAAAAAATCATTGGTTGCCTTTACTTAAAATAAGTGGGTAAACCTGTTTCCTTAACATTTTTTAAGTAAATGAACTTAGTGCATAATTATAAAATTAAGTTAAAGCAACTTAATAGTTCCAGGTTACAAAGATGTTACTCACTTTTTTTTTTTTACTTACTGAAGCTAAGCAGCGTTGATAGTTGGTACCTGGATGGGAGACCACATGGGAAAACTAGGTTGCTGTTGGAAATGGAGTCAGTGCGGCCAGCAGGGGGTGCTAAAATGCAGTCATTGTGAGTCCTAATGCCCCAGTATAGTGAAGGGGACACTATACTGTCAGTGAGCACCGCCTTTCGGATGAGATGTTAAACCGAGGTCCTGACTCTCTGTGGTCATTAAAAATCCCATGGCATTTCTCGTAAAGAGTAGGGATGTAACCCCGGTGTCCTGGCCAAATTTCCTCCATCGGCCCTTACCTATCATGGCCTCTCAATCACCCCCATCCACCCAACTGGCTCTATCACTGTCTCTCCACTTAACTTATAGCTAGTTTGTGGTGAGCAAACTGGCTCCGTTGTCCTGTGGCTGCCATTGCATCATCCAAGTGGAAAGACCCCCTCATGACTGTGAAGCTCTTTGGGTGTATGGCCATACACAATAAATGCACTATATACTGTAAATAAACACTACTTACTTGGTTATCTTGTTGCTTTTAAGCCAATGGCTTCACTCACCTTTTTAAGTAAATAATTACTTTTTACAGTGTATTTTTCAGAGTTATCAGTTTATACATAAATTTATTATATATACCAGGGGTGGGCGAACTCAGTCCTGGAGTGCCGGTGTCCTGCACAGTTTAGCTCCAACTCTGATCAAACACACCTGCTTCTAGATAATTAGTGATCTTGGAGACACTGATTAGGATGTTCAGGTGTGTTTGATTAGAGTTAAAGCTAAACTATGCAGGACACCGGCCCTCCAGGACCGAGTTTGCCCACCCCGGATATATATATAAAATACATTTTTATTCGATCTTTAATCATTTTTATTCAATCTTTGATCATTAATCAACTATTTTTATAAGTCATTTCTATTTTCCTCTATGTATTTCTACAGTATTTAGCAATAAGTCTTGTAATTACATTTCTTTCCATTCCGTGTGTAGTTTGTTTAATATATTAGTAATACTTATTCTTATTTCTTTATTTTATACACTTGATTTCTTTATTTCAAACACAATATATATATATATATATATATATATATATATATATATATATATATATATATATATATATATATATATATATATATATATATATATATATATATATACATACATACATACATACACATACATACATACATACACACAATTGAAGTCAGTATTATTAGCCCCCCTTTGATTTTTTTTTCTTTTTTAATATTTCCCAAATGATGTTTAACAGAGCAAGGAAATTTTCACAGTATGTCTGATAATATTTTTTCTTCTGGAGAAAGTCTTTTTTTGCTTTATTTCAGCAAGAATAAAAGCAGTTTAGAATTTTTTAAAAACCATTTTAAGGTCAAAATTATTAGCCCCTTTAAGCTATATTTGTTTCCGATAGTCTACAGAACAAACCATCGTTATACAATGCCTAATTAAATGTGACTTTAAGCTGTATAGAAGAGTCTTGAAAAATATCTAGTCAAATAATATTTACTGTCATCATGACAAAGATAAAATAAATCAGTTTTTAGAAATGAGTTATTAAAACTATTATGTTTGGAAATGTGTTAAAAAAATCTCTTCAAATAATTCTGACTTCAACTGTAAATAAATATCAAAAGTCAAAAAAGTAGAGAAGCCTTAAAGGAATAGTACACCCTGAAATAAAAATTTACTCCATTTACTCTCCCTCAAGTACTTCCAAACTTTTAGAGACCAAATCAAATATTTTTAAGAAAGCTGAAAACCTGTAACCATCAACTTCCATAGGACAAAAAACCCCAAATACTATGGAAGTCAATTGATTTTGGAAATTGTGGAGTGAACTGTCCTTTTAAGGAATTTACACACAATAAATTTGACATTTTAATTTATTATTATTATTATTATTATTATTATTATTATTATTAGTAGTAGTAGTAGTAGTAGTAGTCGTCATAGTCGTTGTAGTGGTCGCAGTAGTCATAGTAATAGTATTATTAATATTTTTTAATTAGCTAAACTAATACTTTTCTGTATAAAATTGCCATCTTTTTGTTGGATTTTTTCTGTTGGTTGTATATATGCTTTACCTCTATTTGTGGTAAAAATTCCTTTAAAATCCCCAGACCAGAAATAGCAACGTATAATACTCTGAAACATTTGATGCTTCAGAAAGGGAATGATAATATGGGATTCCGTCTCATTTTCTTAGCCGCTGTGGGTGCTCTTGAAGGCGTTCTGCATCGTATGCTAATTTCTCCTCATTGGTTATCACTCTGGTCTTCCCTCAAATCTATTCGGAGTTGTCTTTTTGTAGTGAGAGAAGCTGCCTTTTCTGCTGTCATGAGCACGCGTTTACGTGGGAGCCCTCGGCACTGGCTCTGACCCACAGCCGCGGCACATCAGCCGATTGATTGGCTGCATTCACTGTCACTATCAGATGTTTTTGAAGCCCATTCAGTGTCTCCTCGGGGCCTTTTAATGATGCCCTTGTGCGTTGTGCCGAGAATGCAATCTGTGGCAAACAGCCCTTCGCTCCCAGGGAGGATTAGCAAAGCCTATTTTCTCACGCGGCTTTCTGTTTTAACAGAATTCTCCCAACTGGGAAGATGGAAAATGTATATATTCGCTTTATTTCGGGTATTGTGTGCATTGGTAGACTCGGTTTGGTTGCCTTCCCAGGGTTTCATCTCAAAGTATATGACCCTGGATTGGTGCAGTGATGGGGTTGGGACCCCAAATATGAAACTTTTTTTTTTCCAGGAAATTTTCACAGTATTTCCAATAACATTGTTTCTACTGGATGGAATAAAAAAAAAAACCTTTAGCCAGCACTCACTTTTTGGGGATTTACACCTACCTAAAAGTAGATAGTAAAAGTTCTTGATCCAAGTGACCAATAAACATATATTAGGTATCATTGGAAAGAAGACACTTTGAGCTTTTCTTGGTCCATCTAGAGAGTTTCAGGCTAGTTATACATGATGAAATTATATATATATATATATATATATATATATATATATATATATATATATATATATATATATATATATATATATATATATATATATATACATATACAAGTTATACATGATGAAGTAATGAGAATTACTTATACAGAAATTTAATTATCTTCTAACTGTACTGTTCAATATTTGTTTTTTCATATGCAAACACAGAAAAACATTAATGTAATGACCTAGAAAGTATACATTGAAAGCCAAGTGTCTCATGAGTTTGTCAAATTTGATGAGGATAGCACGCAAAATAAGATTTCTGTAAAAAGTTTTCTGAGACTATATAAGTGTCCCTCTCTCCCTCCATCAGAGGCATTTTCCCAAAAATGATCTTCCCAAGCTAAAACAGTAACCGTTGCTGAATAATTTGGTCTACATTCACAGTTCATGTATCTTTGGAATGAAGACATTTTAGACTTTACTATCCATCATCTAGAGTTTATAATGCTCAAAAACGAAAAAAATTATAGATGCTTAAGTAATGTAAAAAAAAATTGTACCTCACTAAAAATTTTATTCTTTTAAAAAACAAATATTTATAAAATTAGTCCTGGAGCAACACAGAAAAGTAAAACGGCCAAAAGCCTTGTATCACTAGTATATGTTTTGAATTTGATGGCAATATCATGCAAAATAAGATTTCTGGGATAATTTTTCTGAGACTATGTCTTGTGATTTCTCCCTCTCCTTGTTTGTGGAGATGCTGTCGGATAAACCAATGTACTGGATGTTTCTAACAACTAATTTAGGACAATTTTTAAGGTAATTATGAGGTAACACTTTATTTTGATGGTCCATTTGAGTATTAGTAGCCTGTCTGCTTAATATCTATTGATATGCTCCTTCAACAGACATTTAACTGACAATAAGAAACTTTGCAAGTACATGTCAACTTACATCAACCCTTACCCCAACCTAACAGTCTACTTATAATCTAATGAGAATTAGTTGGCATGTAGATGCAAAGTAACTTAAATTCAACAAACAGACCATCAAAATAAAGTGTGACCAATTATGATTAGATAACTGGCTACAGAACAATGTTGTCCAATGACTTGCCTAATTATCCTAGTCAAGCATTAAAATTGCACTTTAAGCTTTAATACTAGTATCTTGCAAACTAACAAGATAAATATTATGTACTGTCATCATGGCAAAGCCAAAATAAATGAGCTATTCGAAAATAGTCATTAAAACTTATGTTTACAAATGTGTTGAAAACAATTGTGCCTCCATTAAACAGCCCTCTGGAAATCATTAAAAAGAATTCAAATGAATAAGCTTCAAATGTACCCAAGACTTAAACCAAGTGATATAATAGGGACCCCAAACCTGAATCTCAGTGCAATTTGCTAGATAAATCTATTTAACCAGCATTCCTGGCAGCTCAGACTTCTTCTAGCCGCCCCGTGATCCGAGAGGCTTTCTTTTCCCCTTCAACCTCCTGCGGGGCGGCACTGGAGTCTTTTCTCTTACACAAACACTTGCTCTGGGCTCCAAGGACATATGGTCAACCTTTACAGCAACATTGATGGCTTTATAGCCAGAGTTATCACCGCCTTTATGCCACCCGCCCCCTTCTAGTGTTCTTTACATTAACACTGTAATTAACACCCCTTCCCATACGCCTCTAAGTTCACGTTTGATTTAAAGAGCGAGGTTGCAGAGGTCATGCATCTCGCTGGCACTCCGAATCGTCCTCTGAGGACCGTTTGAGGTATAGAGGTGAAGCTTTAGGCTTGAAATCTCATTTGAAGCCTCGCCAAGTGCACAAATCTTCAGATACCCGAGGCTGATTTCTCCCAGTGGGACCTGCGCATGTATACCTGCGAGATATGATTTATTCAGCGTTGCCAATTTTCCCCCCTGCCCCGCAGTTATTACAGTTTGCGAAAGCAGATCTCTGACCTATTTTCTTAAACAGGATTTGATCCATTTTATCATAACAGTGCGTTAAGAGCTCGGAAAATCCTATCAGGAAGGAAAACCGTAACATCTCGGTCGCATCTGGTCAGCTAGACACGCGGATCTTCCTGTCCATGCAACCGTGAGCGGACTCTTCCTCCGCCTCGGCGCCTCTGTGGAGTTCGGAAATAGAAACTTGTTCTCCCAGCTGGTTCTCCGCATGGTGATTTAGATTTTCAAGTCTGTGGGAGTATGGTGGAGAACGGAGGCATGCAAGAACACACTGGGATTCCACTTCTTCATTTTCCTGCTATTTTGAGCCCGTATTGGTAGCCCTCTTTCACTCTGCGGCCATGTAATTTTCTCTGCTCATTTGAGTAACCTCTCAACCCTGTAAGTGAGGGGAATATCTCTCTCCTGGAGAGGAGGAGGTGCTGCCGCTATTGATTTCTCCTATGGATTTCTATAGGGGTAGCAGCAGATATGCATTTAGATTTAGAATCAATTTACAGGTGAAGTCTTTCATTTCTCACAATGTTACTAAGGGATCCAATAGGGTATTCGAAACAATGTTATTGAAGAACCATTTTGGTTCCTGATTGGAAAAAAAATGAATGAACATTTCTTGAAAGTAATACTGTTTTAATCGATTCACATAACACATACAGTACGTAACACATCCCATTCTCCATTAGGATCAAACATACCGGACAATGAAAAGCTTATTTCACGGAGTTGTCCCTCCTCCAGTTGTTGAATACAATCACTCTAGAGTTCCTAGTGATGGTGCAAATGCAACCAGAAAATGACCTGAGAGGAAATTAGCTTTCAAGTAACCCTGGTGGATAGTTCCTATGGGCATACTCACACTAGATACAGTTGCCTTGAACTGTGCCAAAGCAGGCTTGTGCCCTTTCCCCTCTCCCCCTCGGCCTGCACTTACACTGCATTTGGCCTTCCAGGCCTGAGCACACTCGTTTTAAAAATCGTTTTAGTCGTTTGGGATGCAGTGACATATTTTAAATATTTTGCCGAACAGATCCACAACTTTTGATGCTCATAAATTATCATAAAAGTCACTGTGCTAGAGGTATTAGGAAATTTGCTGAAGGTTCAGCTGATATGCAGCAAGGGTGGTTGGGTCTTCAATAAACTATGACAATTTGCATTCGTTGACAAGTAAGAATGATTAAAAATCCATATGAATTGGCTGGCAGCTAGCTCTTTGCAACTCTCACATGGTCACCCCCTGAAGCTAAGCAGGGCTGCGCCTGGTCAGTACCTGGATGGGAGACCACATGGGTAAGCTAGGTTGCTGTTGGAAGTGGTGTTAGTGAGGCCAGCAGGGGGCACTCAACCTGCAATCTGTGTGGGTCCTAACGCCCCAGTATAGTGAAGGGAAATCTATACTGCTCAGTGAGCGCCGTCCTTTGGATGGGACATTAAACTGAGGTCATGACTCTCTGTGGACGTTAAAAATCCTTCAAGAGTAGGGGTTTAACTTGCCCACTTTCCTCTGTCCATTATGGCCTCTTAACCATTAATTGGCTTACTCTCCTCTCCACCTATCAGCTGGTGTGCGGTCTGGCGCAATATGGCTGCCGTCGTGTCATCCAGATGGATGCTGCACACTGGTGGTGGATGAGAAGATTCCCCTCAATGTGTAAAGCGCTTTGAGTGTCCAGAAAAGTGCCTTATAAATGTAAGGAATTATAATTATTACTTAAAAGTGACGTCACGTCTTCAGTTTTGGATTCAGGTGCGCTTTACTCTCATTTTACAAGCGTACCACACCAAAGCCCAACCAAAACATGCATTGGCACACCTCTTCCAACAGTGCCATGGCCGGTTAACTGAACACTTGTCAAATGAACCAGCATACTGTGAGTGCACCCTAAAACTTTAATCAATTTACAGGTGAAGTCTTTCATTTCTTACAGCATTACTAATCAGAGACCCAAAAAGGGGTTTCCTGAAACAATGTTATGGAAGAACCAATTTGGTTCCTGATAACATAAAAATAAATATTCTAATGGACATTTCTTAAAAGAAATCATTTCTTTTTAGTGCAAAAGAACATTTAAACAATCTAAAGAACCATTGACTGCTGTGGCTAGCATGATTTTACCAAAAAAAACATTCCAATCAAGCAATCAGATTTGGTGGATTTGATCAAGATTGATCTCAAAACAAGAGGTTTTGTTCACTTATTTCATTTTGATTTTAGAGATAATTTATGGTTACACTGTGAAGAACAAAAACACATGGCAATAAAATGGCTGCTGTAGTTTCACTGTTAAAAATATGGTAGAAACCATAAAATACACTGCTAAATTTTACTGTAAACATCCCCATTTCATTAACTTATGCTTATTATTAAGGATATTAAGGAAAGTTACTGTTAACCTGGTTATCATTTTTACTATTGCATGTTTACTGTTAAAATCACTGCCATTTTAGTGTAGTTTTAAGGATTTGGATTAATAAAGGTAAAGATTTTGAACAGGTAAAGATGTTCGTCCATCTACATCATACAAAATCATGTCGACCTTCCACTTTAAAAACCCTTTTGTGCAGTGCAAAATTCATTTGAATATGAACCATTCTAAATGAAAGCTTATATTCTGGCTCAAAAACTCCTAATTGGTTGAGCTGGTTTTGATTTTGTGCCACTAATAAGTTGAAATATCTGGCACTCTTTTGGTGTTTCTGTACTGAAAGTGACTTGTGTAGTCTGGCTTTGGAAGGTTAGCCTGATGGTAAATGAATGTTGGCAGTTATACAAGTACAGGGCTGAGAAAGGTCAAATGCTTTTACAAATGCACTAGAGCACAAGGTCTTTACTTGTTTAGTGGTCATCGGCTTCTCTGTACTGGACTAGGCCTGAGGGAAATACTTTCTGTTTCTACAACTTTCAAATCCAGCATTGTGGATGCAGGTTTCAAGGTCAGACCCATAGAGATGTTTGCTGAAGGGCAAATTAGTGGTAGTTCATGGATTACCCAGAACCTTAAAGGAATCGAACATGCTTTACTTAAGTTACTAGTCTAGGTCTGTTTGCTTGAGGTGATTCACAGTTAAAGGCAGGCTACACAGTGATATTTATTGCTGTCGTATGAGCTAATATGTCATTTTTTTTTCTTTCACTGGGAGAAGTTGCGTGGAAAACTGTCAAGACATCTACAGTATGTTTAGATGTATTGTACATAGCTTAGATTCTTTTAGATGCCTATTAAATACAAATTTACTTGTGTGTGCATGTGTAAAGAACATTTAAAAAATAGTCTAAATCACCCTTTGTCACTTCAAGACACCCTGGAGTAATTAAAAATAAATTTAACAGATTTGTGTGGCATCTGTCAGCTTTAATTGTGGGAAAAACTGCAAAATTTTGTCAGCTAGTTTCATCTTCCAGGTTTAAAATAATTTTCGGGGCGGAATCAAAATTGATGACACAGCGCAAATCTCCTAGTGGAATAATGACATGTCGGTTTCTCATTATTATTCATAGCTGAGTTTTCTTATCCTATGAGAAGACCTTGCTTCTTAATTATTCATGAGAGCACGTGCTTTCCGAAGGCAAGGCCAGACCTGCCAAGCTGTGAGACCCAATCACTGGATGAGACCATGTCTGTGTACGAGTGTTTAGCCGTTCATGAAGGCTTGCATGTGTTTGTTTCCATGATCCTCGAGGTTTGTTGCATGTTTTTCCTTGCGAGTCTGTCAGAGTCGATACAGCAAAGCTGTTGGTTTGCAGCAAGCATTTTTGTCGAGAGAGCTGTACGAGAATGCCGGACATTGTCTTTTATCAGTTGAGTTCATTACCATTCAGACACATCGCCCATCCGTGCTGCTGTGCTCACCATATTTTTTAAATCCTCCAGGTTGCCGGCAGGACTAATGGTTGAAATAGACAGGGCAAGAGACCTGCTGCACTGTTATCCCTGATTATCCATGATTATCTTTATAATGATATAAGAAATTGTGGTTATATGTATATGAAATTATAAATAACAAACCTAGCAGAGCAATAAATTACTGACTGTTTATTTCTTTACAATTTAACTTTGTAAACTATAAAAATCATCCGTCTCCTCACGGTTTAGGTCTAATTTTTTCCCCCTGCTCTGCAAATCACACCCACTACTCCCTCTTCTCGCATAAAAAATTCTGAGGTAGACTTGAACTGAAAGAGGATGGTTTCATGACCCTTTAAAGAATCTTTTGTGCAATGTAAATCGATGAATGCTATTCAAACATCACCTTCATTTTGACTACAACCTTTATTTTGAAGAGAGCAACTCTGCCAGCCAACTAGAGTGAGTGACAACACTTGATGTAACAAATGGCTACTATTATCATCATTAAAGTTGTTTCTTGACCGTTGAAGGCAGGATTAGGTGTGAAATCACCTCTAAAGAGAATGCTCTGGCTTTTGTTTTCAGCGAATGTGAAGTAATCACATAATCACAGGTGCTGAGATTAAAAACACAGAGGGCCTAAAACACTCCTAAATAGCATCCATCCATCGGTGATGCATCAAGCACACAGTGAGACATAAAGGATGTCCACTACTTGCTAATATCTGGCAAAACAATGGTGTATAAAGGCCCGTTCACACCAACGATGATAGCGATAAATAAATGATAAATATATATATATATATATGTGTGTGTGTGTATATGTATGTATATATATATATATATATATATATATATATATATATATATATATATATATATATATATATATATATATATGTGTGTGTGTGTATATGTATATGCATTATCAAATTCATATGAATTTGTACAGTCTCATTCGTACATGTTATCAAGATTTACTCATCCCCCAATGACGTTGGGTTTAGGGATGGGCTTTGGTGCCATGCCTAATTTTAAAATTCATACATATGAATTCTGAATTAGCCACTAAACTGACAAAGCATAAAATAGTTACATTTCCTTGTGAGATTAGCCTGGGATGTCAATATTTTTTTCATTCATCAGCTGAGGGAAAAATTGCTCTGAATGTTATCCTAACAGTATCATTCCTTAGAATCTTTATTGTTAAAGTTGTGGTGTGAGCTTTGCTGTTTGTTAACACTGTGAATGATTTTTAGAACAGTATCATTATCATTATCTTTATACTGTAGTTATCGTGTTTGGTGTAAGTAAGCTTTAAAAGGGCACCTATGATGCAAAATCAACTTTTGTAAGCTGTTTGGGCAGAACTGTGTGTAGGTATAGTGTAGGTATAGTGTGCCCACTGTCATATTGTAGTGATATAAACACAATAAGTCTCTTTCCAAAATATCTTGATGTTACATTAAGATCCAAATCCCAGTGATTTTGTGGCCCAACATAACGTGATGGAGTGTGGTTTTCTCCGGCCACCGAATTGATTGACAGGCGCATATAAACATGTCCACAGAACAGGATTTGCAAAGAAACTTGTATTAAAAGATCTGTTCCAACTCTCTGTGATCAGCTGCACATCAAGAATGTGCAATTTTAGAACTGTGCATGTTTGTAAAAAGGTAAAGACAGTAAAATCTATGTAATTTATAACTGCTGGAATCACCACACCTGCACAGTGTCAGTGTGTGCGTATGTGTGTATTGCAAACTTTGTAACGTTGACTCATTGTTGCAGAAAGTCTAGAATAAACTTCACCACAAATGCATCAGATAAACTTACTTGGTATTTTTGACTGAGTCTGTCTGTCACTGACTGCCGTTTATCTGATGTAACATAAAAAACAGAAGCATGTGGGAACGGTGGGCGGGGAGAACCAGCTCATTTGCATTTAAAGGCACGGGCTACAAAAACAGCTACACTTTGCTCTGAGCTAAAAATGGACATATTCTCCATTACATTAAAAAAATCTGATGGGTATTTTGAGCTTAAACTTTACAGACACATTCTGGAGACACCAAAGATTTAGCTTGTAAATTACTGAATCATGGTAAGTCACCATAAAATCTTGTCATTTCCAACGGTACATTTCTGGCAAACACAACTGCCACAATTTTTTACAATATGGACAACGGAAAAATTGTTACTCCTTTGACTTACAAAAAGAAAGCACACCTCAGGAAACCAGCAGGTGTCATTTATAGGTTTACTTTTTCTTTTTCTTTTTTTAAAGGCTTGAGGCCCCTAAAGTGGACGGCGGCTCAACTATGGTAATCACTCTGTCATCATAATTCAGCCGCTGGATCACCAACTCCATTAAGTCAGCTCGCAGCTGTTGCTACCTGGGGATGGGTAATTGCTCCGCAAGAGTCCGCCCTGCCTTCATGCCTCATTAGGCGATTTTGCCAGCATTTCGCTACCCTCCTGCCCTCCACCTGAATGAGTGAAGACACTTTGCTTCTCTCTTTTCAGCCCGGCAGCAGAATACAAACCAGTCGCCTCTTCCTGAGATCCGCCAGTATTCACACACACACACCGCTAGATATATTCTTTACTCTGACAACGGCGCTGGATTCATTTGAGAAACAGTGACCCACATGATGATAATTCAAGCTGGCAGGACACAAGGATTTGACCGTGTGCGTTACCTGCGCCGGGAGTTACACATGCTTTACATTATTCATTCGCTGCAATTTGCTCTGTATGGGAGATGAATGAATTGAAATGTTCAAGGGTGTGATCGTTTTAGACGCCGCATGTTTCATCCTCCAGCCTCAGGATTGTTTATCGTAGGACTCTTTTAAAACCCGGAGAGCTGTTAGCCTCTGTTCGGAGGCAGAATGCTGCCTAGGTTGTGAACACTGTGATAACATCTATTAGTTCACATTTGCCTGATGCTTTCGGTTTATTTAGGCTGTCAATTTGCATTATAGGGCTGTGATCTTTGGTTTGATGCTGAAAAGTTGAACAAAAGTTGAGATATTTTTGTTGGTTAGTTGGTGTTCCTTGAATATTTTAATTGTGTTATGCACTGTTGAAGGTGAAATATCCAAATTTCATTCTATATTTCTTTGAGGAACTTTTGTTTTTTAACATTTCAATAATTGTCTCACGTATTTGTTGGCAAACTGGCTATCCTTGGCCGATCTTTGCTCCTAAAAGACTAGACCTTTCCCAAATGCTGCTTTTGTACCAAATCTTAATTGCAATCACCTGTTGATTTCACCTGTTCCAAATCACATCATCATTTATCCAATTTACTTGCTTACTAGCCCTAAACTGCTCCTGTCCCAACTCTTTTTTTTTGGGATGCATTTGTAACGGTTAGTACTTGGTTTTCTTCAAAAGTCTCTTTTGCTAACTTTTCCCTGTTAAAATTTATTAGAAGAAAGATCAAAGTCCCATAATGCAATTCAAAAAGCATAAAGAAATGGAGAAAAATAAAACCAAGAATCACAAAAAATAGAGAAAACTGCTCATATACGAATTTTTTACAGCGCACATTAAAACGATGGCTGTCTCACTGACAAATTCATCGATTTATTATGAACTAAACTGTGCAGCAAATGGTTAAAAATCCGGTCTAGATCCAACAAGTCCAGTGATGTTACCAATCTCACAAGGTTTTATTTTCCAATCTAGGAACAGGAAGATGTAAAATCGTCTGTCTCCAGAGAGTGATTTCCCCGAATGGATCGGAGAGCCTCTTTGATTTGTGAGACAACTGTGAAATTATTTTCTGAGAAATGAAACCGTCTTCTGGGAGAAAAGCCTCTGTATCTGACCAAAAGGAAGAAGGAGAGGGAAAAAAAAGAGGTAAAATCACACAGCAATCAGTGATCAAAACTGGACAGAATCACATTATTACAGATCTCTACGGCAGGACAGTAAAGAGAGAAGTATTGGAGAAGAAAAGAAGCGGATTCCACTGAATAAAACCCTCCCTCGGGAGTTGATTATGGAGCATAAAATTGCATAATGTGGTAATTTGGAATACAAAAACATGCAGGACAGGCATTCAGGCGCCTGACATAGAGGCACGAGCTGAATCTGACCTGTAAGCATTCGTTAAGTGTAATGAGACTTTAATGCATTCACTACATTTCACACATGCTGCAGTTGCTTCAGATAAATGTCTGGGAAAATGAAGGGAAGAATTTGCTGGTTCCTACTCTGTAATTGCAGACAGATATAAGAAAAAAATAAAATTAAAATAAAAATAAGCCAGTGGCTATTACCTAACTATTCTGAAGAAAACAAAACTTGAAATCTGATTTTTACTAACTACATCCAAATTGTTTTTGTAGGTGTTTGAAAATCTGGAGTTGGCCTTGGGTATTCTTTACCATAATGAAATAAACAATTAATTCATTTTCCTTTGGCTTAGTCTCTATTTCAGAGCTCGGCACAGCTGAATGAACTACCAAAATGATGAACAATGTTAGAGGTAAATAAAAAATCTTACTTTGCATTTTACCTCTCTATGTCATGATGTGAAGTTTATTTATAAACTAATTACAAGAGGATCATGTGCTTATGATTGACCACGGTTAGTCCCGCATTAGCTAACACATGATTCACCAATCAGACCATTCCTAAGTCACTATAAATAACCAGAGCTTCATACCTCAGTTATCCTTGTCTTGAAGAATCCCCCTTCCACCCCTACTCCTCCCCCTTTTGCTAGATAGGGCAGCACAGTGGCCCAGTGGTTTGCACTATTGCCTCACAGCAAGAATGTCACTGGTTCAAGTTCTTACTCAGGTCAGTTGACATTTCTGTGTGGAGTTTACATGATCTACCTGTGCTTGCATGGGTTTCCCCCAGGTTCCCTGGTTTCGTCCCACCATCCAAAGACATGCAACATAGGTGAATTGACTAAATCGAAATTGGCACCACAGATGAGCTCTTAGCCAGCAGTATATATTTCCATAGCAATCCTTAATTTGTCTTTAGCTATAAACAGCAGGGTTATTCTCGAGACCTACCTGAGCTCAAACTCCCCTCTCTCTCTGTGCAAACGGAAGGGAGCCCTGGGCTCAAGGATCTTATGAGCTCAGGGCTCTCTCCCAGGACAGCATGCCAAACATGCTTTAAAAACAATCATCAGCTAAGTGTGAACTCTTGAAATTATGTTAGAATATTGTCTCTTGATCCATGATAAATAAAATGTACAAAAGTAATTTTATACACTGCAAAAAAAAAGATATTTTGTCTTGTTTCTAGTCTAAACATCTAAAACTTCTTAAATCACAAAGCATTTTCTACACAAGCAAAACATATTGTATTGTTTTAGGAAATAATATGTCAAAACAAAATGTTTTCTACCTTAAAAGGGGTGGTCTACGGTGTATTTTTAAGGCTTGGGTGTGTTTATAAAACGCAAAGCAGTGTTGGCTAATGCTTCACTTGTAGAAAATCACGTTGTTTTTTTCATCATACTTTAATTATATACAGCTACTCAGCTAGCATCAAAACGACGGTCATATTTCCTAGTTCTTTTGAAAGCCTGCCCTCAAGAGGCTCTGATTGGTCAGCTAAAAAAATGTGCTGTGATTCGTGGATTGGCTCCATGTCACGCCCCTACAAACGCATGTGTAAACTCTGAGTCAGAGTAGCTGTTAGCAGTGATAGCTGCCTGAATCAGACAGAAAAATGAAGAGCACACAGCTGAGCCTCACGCCTGCTCTCTAAAATAAAATCTGACAAGTGTCTTTCACATATATTCGAAATAAGCATGTGTCAGGAATATGAAACATTTAGATATCTTTTGCTAGTTTGTTATTTGAGATATACACAGGGAAAGAGACACTGCACACGTTGATGAAAATTGTTGCTGTTTACTGCGGTTTGACGGATAAATATGAATTTGTAGCTAAATTGTTAGCAGTGCCAACAGCATTTTCCGTTGTTGACGTCCTCGCTACAACATACCGTTAATGCTAGAAACTGTGCCTGTAGTTGATCAATTTTACACAAATAAAAACACTTACAGGTTGTGGCTCACAATCCACAGCTTCATCGGTTGAAGGATTTTTTAAGCCTAATCCAGCACTGAACTGGGAGCGATTCTGGAAGTTCTCCTTTGTCAAATGCTAGCTATATATTTTTATATAATTCTCTGGAACATAATTAAAATGAAACTTTAAGCACTTCTCTCTTTGTGTCGAGTCCTTTGGAAACCCAAATACAAAAACAGAACAAGCTCTGTGGAAATAGCAGCGTTTGGACGGCATTTTAGCTTTCTATAACATTACTTTCTATAACATTACATAGCACCTCTGGCTATGGCCCTTTGCTGCATGTGGTGTATCCACGTAATAATTGCACATAACCTGAAGGTGGATGCTTGTAACCAGAAGCCTTTGTGATCTCACTAACCCAAATGTACTTTTTTGTAGTCCCCAAATTCGTTCGCTGTAGGCTTTGCTAAGCTAACTCTGTAAAAGCCTTACATGCATTGAACTTTGAGCGTATTACATTCAGAGATACTGTTTATGTTCACACAGCTACATTACACATCAACTAAAGTTTAAAATATGATGTCGTAGTGGACCACCCCTTTAAAACAAGCATAATAATTGTACGTTAAATGGAATAACACAATTATTTTGCTTATCTCAATGGCAGATTATTTAGCTTGTTTTATGGCTTTCTTTATTTGATATTTTTGACATGTCATTTCTCAAAACAAGGCAATATTTTTGCCTGTCTAGAAAATGCTCCTTGATGTTAGAATTTTCCGATATTTGGACTAGAAACAAGACAAAAAATAGGAGTTAGAAAAGCATTTTTGAAGTGTATACATAATGTAAAGCTAATTAAATGTATGTAGAGTATCCACTTTAATATTAGTGGAAAAACAATTATGAAAAACAAGTCAAATATATCACAATATTAGTGAAATAATGTTCCATCTTCATTTAGCAAAACATATTTATTCAAAATAAAAAGACCTGCTCTTATTAAAATAAATAAGCTATGAAATATGAATAAACTAAATATATTACTTTAAGAAAAAAAAACTGAATGAATGCATTTGTGTGTTATTTTTATATATAGTTTAATGAGTTAATAATACCTGATGCTGACCTTGCCTGAATGTTTGTGTGTGTTTGTGTTGATCTTAGTATTCAGCCACATTTGACCTGTGGTTTCTCAGTGGAAGAGCTTTATTTTGCGTCTCGCTGTGCTCCTCTGCTGAGTCTGTCACCTGTGATCTAAACGACTCTCCATTAAAGCTCAGTGTCCACATGAGCTGCCGCTGTTTCCCCACAGATCAGCTTCAGCAGCCTGTGACCTGCGTCTCTCCTCACCGCCTTCATGCACATCAGTCACAGCTCACAGTGTAGGCGTTCATGAAGGAACATCAGATGCTTACATAATAAATAAATAAATATATATATATATATATATATATATATATATATATATATATATAGAGAGAGAGAGAGAGAGAGAGAGAGAGAGAGAGAGAGAGAGAGAGAGAGAGAGAGAGATGATGTCAGAATTATTAGACCTCTAAATTATTAGCCCTCCTGTATATATTTACCCAATTTCTGCTTAACGGACAGAACACATTGTAAACATAATAGTTTCGATAACTAATTTTAATAACCGATTTCTTTTATGTTTGTCATGATGACAGTAAATAATATTTGACTAGATATTTTTATAGATCCTAGTATTCTGCTTAAAGTGATATTTAAAGGCTTAACTAGGTTAGTTAGGCAAGTCATTGTATAGCAATTGTTTGTTTTGTAGACAACCAAAACAATATATTGCTTTAGAGGGCTAATAATATTGACCTTATAATGGTTTTATAAAAATCAAGAACTTTTATTCCAGCCTAAATAAGACTTTCTCCAGTAGAAAAAATATTATTGGAAATACTGTGAAAATTTCCTTGCTTGATTAAACATAACTTGAGAAATATTTTTAAAAGACTGAATATTTCACAGGAAGGTGAATAATTTTGCCCTCAACTGTGCATACATACAGTTTATAATAAATGGTCAGTATTTCCCAGGTGGTTGTTTACAAAGCAAGCAGATATTTCACAGCATTTCCTATTCTATTTTTTTCTGGAGAAAGTTTCATTTACATTAGTTTGAACCGAATAAAATGTTATTTAAAAAAAATAAAAACAATTAGTCCGTTTTTTTAGCCGTCTTAAAAATAATTTTTTCCATGATTAGCTACAAATCAAACCACTGTTTTCCAATGACTTAAGCTTAGTTAACCTACTTAACTAAGCTAAGTTTTGAATTGCTCTTTATCCTGTGGACATCTACACTTTATCCAGATATATATAGCACTTGTGGAGCTGCGCATTGATGGATTTGCTCTTGAGTGTTTGGACTTTCAGCAGTAAAAATTAAACCACACTGAACTGAACTAAACTGAACTTCAACTCTGAAAACTGGACTGAAACAGTTTCAATTTACAAGAACGTCTATGTGAAGCTTCTTTGACACAATCTACATTGTACAAGCGCTATGAAAATAAACATGAATTGAATATACTGTCATTCTCTAAAGCTAAAAATAAAAATATACATTACAATATCAATCTTTATATATAAATTAAAAAACCATTTGATTTAAGTGTCCCATTAGTTAACTTTTAATAAATATTTTAAAAAGTATCCAGCAATTTCTAACTTAAAATAATTTGTACACCATTGTTTTCCCTGTCACTGCAGCAATGCAGGAAAAAACAAATCTAACGGCTCATTTACACGGGGCGTCACCGTCAACACTTCACATTTGAGCGTTACCGAACTGAATTGTGGATCTGTCGCCACTTCAGCAACACTGCTCACTGCAGAAGTTACGAATTTCTCGACTATTTAAAGGGCCATGGAACTCCCATCTCAGCAGGGTGTATTCCTAAGGCGAAAATCCTACATGATGGTAATAGTTTGATTAAGATGTTTACATATTTTCATTCGGAGAGCAGCATTTACAGCAGATCTTTCAGTCCATAATATTGTAGTGAGATTAACGTACTGTAAACGTAGTAACTAAATAATGTTGACTAAGGTATGTCTTTAAAAACTGAAAGAATACTGCTGACGATACTAACTAACTTTGCCATCTGAATAAGCATAAACATGGACACTGATCACACACTTACCAAATCCGTAGAGACAGGACTATCAACATGAACTGGAACAGTGTCTTTTTTTTTTTTAAATAAGACAAGTGGCAAATCTGGATTTCACCATTTCCAGACGTGAAAATCTCTCTGATAAAAAAAAAAAAGTTCCTTACAAACATATTTTACTTGCATGTTAGCAGACCACTTTAATCCACAAATGTGGGTCCTCACGCCAGCTGTGCTCTCATCGTGGACAAACAAAACCTTTGTTGTGCCACATTTATAAATGCAACACTGACGACCCATGTCTCTGAACAATTCTTCTTCTTTCACTTGTTTTAATTACGGTGGCAACACAACAGGGCGTCTTTCTGCCGCCTGAACACTGTAACAGGTAAAAACAGTCCTCAAAGCTATCATGCATGTTAATAAAGTTGCATCTCATTCACAACAGAGCGCGCTGATTGGTTCGAACCAAGTCTTTCTCATGAATTATTGATGAAAACTCAAGGACGGCACGTTGTTCTGGCTAGTACAGACATCCAATCTCCACGTTGGAATCTAATCTCCACGCTCAAAATAACGCAAAACAACCAATTTTCAGTTTTTAGTGAAAAATAATGTCCTAATACTGTTTTTAGCAATGTGGGACACATATTTGACTGTCAACATCTCAAAAAATGTGTTTTGTGACCCTTTAAGAGCCAACGGAAGCATTAGCCAATCAGATTGTTTTATGCAAATACCCCAGCTCATACAGTGAATAACTGCGGACTAATTTCATTGGCTGATGCTGCTATGAAGATTGCGTCAGCCCCAACTTCAGACATGCCCTCCATCAAGCCTGGACGCTGAAGCCCTAAAACTTAATAAAACTATTAAGCCCTTTTTTAATGGCAAGTACAGTATACATCATGGTATCTGGTGGCGGAGGAGTCATGTGTTTGTTTAGGAGAGTGTATTTTAATAATCTGCAGATTTAATTGTCTTCTAGTCGGCCTCTTTAGTTATTTGTTTGTGAACGATGACCCTTTCTTCATAGGATTGACCCTAGATGAGCACATGCCAGTGTAAGTACGTGTGCGAGCAAGTGAGAGAAAGAGAGAGAGACAATGTGTACAGTCATGCCATGATGGCCATATGGAGAAATGTGCTTCTGTCATTGTGTATCAGCTGTAATTGACTGGGAGATCTGCTTATAAACCAGCCCGAGCTCAGCAGTGGCTCCTGGCACTGTATAATAATGCAGATCTGCCTCTTTCTTCCCCACTGTCTGTTCTCTCTCCCATTAGTTTTGTTAAGAGGCTGAACCGCTCCACAGAGTTCAGCTTTCATGCGCATACATCCAAAACTCTGCTGAATTTGAACAGCCGCATATTTTATCCATGTGCCGTATTGACATCTAAAGGCTACATATCATGAGCGTAATGTGGCAGCGTTTCAGAGAATATGGATCGATAGCAATTTCCTCACTTTAATTTCTCTGCTCACAATTGGAGAAGTCTGATGCATCTGTGATTTGCTCAGATAATGGATTAGATGTTTGTCAGATCGGTGCGATGTGTTTACCAGCGAGTTAACAAATCTGAACAGGCCCTCCAGGGTTTGGCGGTTCTGAGATCACAGAATTGAATGCAAAATCAAGCAAATGTGTCAAATGCTGAGGAGTTTGTAATTGATGAACTGTTAAAATGTCAGTTTTCACATTGTTATTACAGTTGACACATTAGGTGTTTAATGGTCCATATAGTGTGTGAGATTATTGAGAAAAAAATTAGCTCAGTTTTATTTAGCAGCTCAAACTGGGGAAATAAAGTATTTTTGATGCACTTTCTGGCCAGACATTTCAATCATTTTCATAATAGTTTAAATCAGGTACTTAATTTGTATATGAATCATTTCCAAAACAAAACCAGGAAATAAAAATTACCGTGATCGACATGCACCACACAATTTCAGTTTTCCCATGTCATGACGTCATTAAACGGTGAAAAAAGAGCAGTAACTTTCTGATGTCTAATGTACAAGAAGAGCCCACAGTTACCTCTTCCATCATGTTCTGTGGCTGACGTGACTCGCTTTGCTTCTGTCTCCCACTATCCCGATCCAGGGGCGCAGTTCCATCTTCTTGCGATCTCTTTTGATCAGGCTCATTATCAGATTTACTTGTGCTTAAAAAAAAAGAGCATCACATTCCCGGACGGTCTATTTTGTGCTATATAACATTATGGGACAGTCATGGATAAAAACAAACATGTAGCTACAAACATAAATCGGAAGCAGGTGGTGTAATCACTCTTCTAGGCGAATTTTGCTTTCACAATCCAAAATAAATAATCCAACATCAGTGCCTGATAGCTCCGCCCCTTCTGCTACGTGAGCAAAGCAGCGGCCCTTGAATGTGTGTGAAGTGTCCAACATTCCACACTTCATTTTAACGGTTGAATCATCATCCGGGTATTTAAAGTGCACTTATTTTTTTTAGAATTTCAGTGTGAATGCACTACTTGCACTATTTATACTACAAAACAACATAGAATAGTGCATAAGTATGCAATTTGGGACGCTTCTACAGTCTAAATGTTAATAACACACTTAGTCTATATTCTATACTGATTAAATGTTGACTTCTAACACCATGAACTTTCTACACAAATCTCCAAACATGATTAAAATAAAAATCCCCTGATATGATTGAGATTGGGTCTGTTTTCTTCCCCCTTGACTCCATGAATAAATCCAATGTGCTTGACCACGTGTTTCTGCATACATATGAATAGAGATGAAAAGCGAAATGCGCTTGGCTCTGATGTGGAAAGCAGATCGCCTTGCAACGCCTGAGGCCCAAATCAGACCTGGATGATGTGCTTGCACTTCAACCGAGAGCAGCGTCGCTCAAACATTCCTGTCGGATTGATTAGGAGATATGAAACCGGGCACGTGGCCTTGCTGATGTGTGGCAGCCATATTGCTTCAGGGTGATGAACTACGTGATCTGCTGTAGTACACATGGATCTTTTGCCTTGGAATAATGTGAGGAGTTTCTGCGCAAAGAAATAAATGGCTTCTGATGGGCTCTGCCTTTGATCCGCTCTTTTAGCCTTTCCATTTCTATCACATTTCTGCATAGTCTCGCATGATGAAAAGAGAGAAGAAATCAAAGTTTCCCTCTCATGGGAGGTAAACCCCGTTCGGTTTTTGACGTAACTGTGTGAGATATCTTCGAAGGCCAAACTTCACTGCCTGTATGTGACTGTGTATTGCTCTGTTAAACATCATTTGGGAATTATTTGAAGAAACAAATCCTATTATACGTTTCGTTTATATTTGTTTTGAAGGGATATTGGAAAAATCTGGTATTGCAATATTTAGTTTTTCTTCGATAAATTACGATATGAATATAGAATATTGAATAACTCTATTTGCAAAGTATTCATTATTTAGATTGATTCCAATAGGGATTGAATCATGCTTATAAATGATTATACATCTTCCCCTCGATTAGCTACAGAACAAACCACTGTTGTCCAATCCGATTCTGCATAATCTCGCATGATGAAACGAGAGAAGAAACGAACACTTGCCTCTCACGGGAGGTAAACCCCAAATAAAATGTGTTATTTAAAAAAATAAAAACAACTAAGGTCAGTATTATTAGCGCCCTTATGAATTTCCCCTCCCCGATTAGCTTTCTGTTGTCCAATGACTTGCCTAATTAACCTAGTTAACTTATTTAATCCTTTGAATTGCACTTTAAGCTTATATTTAGGGCTGCACGATATTAGAAAAATCTGGCATTGTTATATTTTGTTTTTCTTTGATAAATTACGATATGATTACGGAGTACTTGAATAACTCTATTTGGAAAGTGTTCATTAATTCAGATTGATTGCAATATGAGATTAAATCATGCGTAAAAATTATTGTAAATCTTCCCCTCCCCCTACAGAACAAACTACTATTGTCCAATCTGATTCTGCATAGTCTCGCATGATGATAAGAGAGAAGAAATGAACGTTTGCCTCTCACGAGAGGTAAATCCCACCTCTCATGGGAGGTAAACCCCCCAAAAATGTATTATTTAAAAGATAAAGATAACTAAGGTCAGTATTATTAGCCCCCTTAAGAATTTCCCCTCCCCAGTTAGCTACAGAAAATATGCAATGTCTAATGACTTGCCTAATTAACCTTAACTTAGTTAATCCTTTGAATGGCACATTGAGCTTGTATTTAGGGCTGGATGGTATTGGAAAAATTTGACATTGTGATATTTTGTTTTTCTTTGATAAATACCATATGAATACGGAATACTTGAATAACTTGTAAAGTGTTCATTAATTCAGATTAATTGCAACATGGGATTGAATCATGCGTAAAAATTATTGTGCATCTTTCCCTGATTAGCTACAAAATAAACTACTGTTCTCCAATCAGATTCTGCATAGTGTCGCATGATGAAAAGAGAGAAGAAATCAAAGTTTGCCTCTTACGGGAGGTAAACTCCACTCGGTTTTTGACGTAACTATGTGAGATATCTTTGAAGGCCAAACTCCGCTGCCTGTATTTGACGATAAAGAATAACAAGATGATTTTAAGCGAGAGGATAGTCTGGGACTTTTTGACACGGCTGGTTGAAATTTTGGAAAAATCTGGCATTGAAATATTTTTTCTTTGATAAATTTTACGATATGATTACGGAGTACTTGAATAACTCTATTTGGAAAGTGTTTATTAATTCAGATTGATTGCAATATGAGATTAACACATGCGTAAAAATGATTGTGAATCTTCCCCTCCCCCTCCAGAACAAACTACTATTGTCCAATCCGATTCTGCATAGTCTCGCATGATGATAAGAGAGAAGAAATGAATGTTTGCCTCTCACGAGAGGTAAATCCCACCTCTCATGGGAGGTAAACCCTCCAAAAATGTATTATTTAAAAGATAAAGACAACTAAGGTCAATATTATTAGCCCCCTTAAGAATTTCCCCTCCCCAGTTAGCAAAAGAAAATATGCAATGTCTAATGACTTGCCTAATTAACCTTAATTTAGTTAATCCTTTGGCACAGTGAGCTTGTATTTAGGGCTTGATGATATTGGAAAAATCTGACATTGTGATATTTTGTTTTTCTTTGATAAATACCATATGAATACGGAATACTTGAATAACTTGAAAGTGTTCATTAATTCAGATTGGTTGCAACATGGGATTGAATCATGCGTAAAAATTATTATGCATCTTCCCCTGATTAGCTACAAAATAAACTGCTGTTGTCCAATCCGATTCTGCATAGTGTCGCATGATGAAAAGAGAGAAGAAATCAAAGTTTGCCTCTTACGGGAGGTAAACCCCGCTCGGTAACTGTGTGAGATATCTTTGAAGGCCAAACTCCGCTGCCTGTATTCGACGATAAAGAATAACAAGATGATTTTAAGCGAGAGGATAGTCAGGGACTTGGTTGTTGACATGGATGGTTGAGAAGACGGATGAAAGGTTGGTCCCTGTGTGTCGGCGAGTGCCTGGGGAAGATAAGCGCGAGACAGCGAGGCGTTCTCAGCCTGAAGAAACACGCCGGGTGAAAAGAGACACGGGACAGAGCTACACGCAGGTGCAGTCCCATTCATTAACACTGCATGGAACAACGTGCACTCTTTTGAAGGCTCGCGGGAACAAGGGATGGGAAAGGAGGAGGAAGATCAATACAGCTGGCTTTGTTGAGACTGCTTGTTTGTACAGAAGTAAAGACGATTATGAACGAAACAAAAGACTGGTGGACAGAAACCAAGAATTTTTACTTCACTATTGTACAAGTCATTTATAAAAAAACATTTGTTCTTTTGTCTGTGTTTTTGTTTAAAGAAACTTTCAGTACATCCCAAAAGGAAATGCTGTACTTTTTATACTCTATTTCAGTAATAAGGCAAAATAATAAGTTACTTAAAAATGGAAAAAGCATAAGTTGGTTGGCTAACCCTTTCATAAATTGCTGTAAATTCATGAACTGGACAGATTTGTCAATAAATTACTGATGATCCAGAGCAAGTGTCATAACTGCCAACACTCACGTTTTTTCCCCGGAGTCTCCTGTATTTCAGACGCATCTCCCGCCACCCTCCCATTTTGCTACTTCTCCTGGAAAACGCTCGTAATTTTACCTTGCCCCCGGACCTCAGCTTTTTGGTACAGTCTGTAACACCCCCGAGTCACCAACTTTGGTATAGTATCCGAGTATTCGCAGCGGTCGCCTAAAACCTGGTCCATAGTACAATTTCTAACACCACAGTACAATTACTAATCCTGGTTCTCAACTGTGTTATTCAGACAAACACACAGTGATCCAGTGGGAGCGAGTCTCCAGGTAAAGACTCACTGATTCGGAAGATCCGTTTAGAGCAAGTCTACAGTTAATGAGCTACTTTTTCAAATGATTTAGTCAGAGCGAGTCTCCAATTAAAGACTCGCTGATGCAGAAGATCAATTTAGTGTAAGTCTACAGTGAATGAGCTACCTTTTCAAATGAACTTGTCGAAGTGAGTCTCCAATTAAAGACCCACTGATTCAGAAGATCTATTTAGAGTGAGTGATCCAGTTTAGAGCAAGTCTACAGTTATTGTTTTTTTTTTTTTCAAATGATCCAGTCGGAGCGAGTCCTCAATTAAAGACTCACTGATTCGGAAGATTCATTTAGAGCAAGTCTACAGTGAATGAGCTATGTTTTCAAATTAACTTGTCGAAGCGAGTCTCCAATTAAAAACTCTCTGATTCAGAAGATCTGTTTAGAGCAAGTCTACAGTTATTAGGTTTTTTCAAATGGTCCAGTCGGAGGGAGTCCTCAATTAAAGTCTCACTGATTCGGAAGATCTGTTTAGAGCAAGTCCCCATTTAATGAGCAACTTTTTTCCAAACGATTCAGTCAGAACGAGTACTCAGTTAAAGACTTACTGATTCACAAGATCCATTTAGAGCGAGACTACAGTTAATGAGCTACTTTTTCAAATAATCCAGTCAAAGCGAGTCTCCAATTAAAGACTCACTGATTCAGAAGATCAATTTAGTGTAAGTCTACAGTGAATGAGCTACGTTTTCAAATGAACTTGTCGAAGTGAGTCTCCAAGTAAAGACTCACTGATTCAAAAGATCCATTTAGAGCGAGTGATCCAGTCAGATGATCCAGTCAAATCAAGTCTCAAGTTAAATACTCATGAATTCAGAAGATCCATTTAGAGTGAGTCTACAGTTAATTAACTACTTTTTCAAATGACCCAGTCGGAACAAGTCCTCAATTAAAGACTCACTGATTCACAAGATCCATTTAGAGTGAGAATACAGCTAATAAGCTACTTTTTCAAATGATCCAATCAGACCGAGTCTCCAATTAAAGACTCACCGATTCAGTCGGTTCAAGTCTCAAGTTAAAGTCTCAGGAGAATTCAGTCAATGGATCAGAAGATCCGTTTAGAAGGAGTCTACAGTTAATGAACTACTTTTTTCAAATGATCCAGTTGGAGCGAGTGTTCAGTTAAGGGCTCACTGCTTCAGACAATCCATTTACTGCAGGCCTACAGTTAATTAGCTACTTTTTCAAAAGATCCTATTGGAGTGAGTCTGCAATAGACAAATAGTACAATAGTAATGTAAAGATCATGTACTTGGACTTAAGTAAAACTGAAAAAGATTACTTATTATTATCCTTATGACTTTTACCCAAGTGCTTAATTTGTTTAGTTCATCCATCACTGCAAACAAACATGCTCCAAAAATTATATTTGCATTCATAAATATGTGATTCTCCCCACACTTCCAAAACTTTAACACTCAAAAAGAATTTCCAATGAGTTTCTTCCTACTTTCATAGGATATTTCTATTGGTTTTCTCTTTGAATTATTAGATCACGCAGAGGCATGTTTGTGTTTTCTCTAAGCGTTTACCTGCTGCCACATGTGCACACAAACAGTGTCTCGACCCACACTCGCTGTTTCTTCAACACGTCTCTGTTGAATAAGACTGGGGCCTTGGCCAAGACAGGGAGCAACAAAGACACAAATCTTTAATTTATGAAACGCAAATAATTCATGCATGCAAGCTGTGAAGAGTCCACCTTGAATTATTGTGTTTTGTGTTTGCAGGGATGTAAATAATCCGCTACACCCAGGACTGACGTGCACCCTTTTGTCTTTTAAGTATTAGACCTGTTTACCATTGCCTTCACTTGCGCCTTTTGCTCCACATTGTTCTCATCAGTTTTTCTTTTGTAATCTACGTGCATCTCTTTGGACGGCATAAACAAGCTGGCGTTCAGATGTTGCTTTTGTGTCACTCCTGGGCTCCTTCCAGGTGTGTTATTGTGCTATTGATCCTTGTAGGGTTTCACCACGCTCATGCTGTATCCCAAACCACATTGATTTGTAGAACTACTCGCGTATAAATGGGTTGAACCTTATTGGATTTGTTGGCGGTGGAATCAAACGTCTTGACTGAACGGAAAATAGAGGGGGTGTTTAAAGCTTGGAGCAAGTCTTTTGCACTGTCGGTCAAAAGATCAATAATACATTCACAAAGGAAGATGCCTTTGTTCAGGCAGATGCTTAATTTGCTGCTTTGCCGGTGCTTTCCATTCTTTTTGTATCAAAAGCAGTCTCAAATTTTAATAAACAACCGAGTGATTAGCCTTATTGTGACGTTTCCGTTGTGTCTGTGTACATGCAATTTCAAAACATTTACAATTCTGAGTATACCTCACAGGTGAGTGGGCTTGACAAACCACCTGTAGAAAACAGATCATCTCTTTGACTCTTTATCCGACACTTGCACCAGTCTTGCACATTTGCACCAGATACTTTCTAATGCTGCGTTCACACCAGATGCAGAAGAAGCGTCAAGTGCGAGTGATTTACATGTTAAGTCAATGCAGAGACTTGAATAGACAGCTTAGGGCATGATACGAGCGAATGAGGCAGCGCGAATAACGCGGTGCAAGTTGCTTAATGCGCGAATTGCTTGAGTTGGAAAATCTGAACTTCAGTAGACATTCGTGCCACATTAACCAATCAGGAGATTTCTCTTGTAGGGGCGTCATTATGACATAGCACCTGTTGTTGGTGTCCCAGGGGGAAATCCTCCTGCAGACACCGACAACACTTCATCAAACTGGGCTTGGCTCAGTCGGAAGCACCGCTGAAAGCTTCCATCATCCAGTTTCTGGAGAAGTTGATGAACTCAGAGCTGAGTGCACCTCTAAATGGATCTAGTGCACTCAGAAACGGCTCCAAATGACTCGATGCTGTTTATCAGCCTTCCTAAAGCACATCAACACCACTATTCTCTCAATAAAATCCAAGTTAGCTATTGAGCAACGAAGCTGGTCACCCGGCTGACAGAAGCTTTGCCTATGACGCGAATCCGCGTCTATTGCTCATTGAATTAGATGCGCGAACTAAAAATGTTCATGCGTCTATGTATGCACGAATAGCGCAATTTATCCGCACAATTTATTATATGGTGTGAACACAGCATTGCAATCACTTTATATCTAATATACAGTAATAATAATAATAATAATAATAAAAATACACTGGGCCTTGTTCTAAAACTCTGGAGCTCAATCTCCAATAATCTTTGGCACGCAGTATCTTTTAAAGTGTTTGCCTAATTGCAAGATTTTGTAATGTTTTTACATTTATGATATTTCTGACTTGTTTTTATCTCATTATGGCTTTGTATGGGTGGCATGTTGGCGCAGTGGGTAGCAATGTCACCTCACAGCAAGAAGGTCACAGGTTTGAGCCCCTGCTGGGTCAGTTGGCATTTCTGTGTGGAGTTTGCATGTTCCACCAGTGTTCACGTAGGTTTCCTCTGGGTGCTCTGGCTTCCACCATAAGTCCAAAGACATGTGCTATAGGTGAACTGCGCTGAATTATCTGTAGTGTATGTCCTGGTCCTCCAGGTTGGGCATTGAGCGCTGGGGTAATGACCCACCTCGTAAAGATTTATATGTTACAAACCACCAACATGGTGCGGCTAAATATCACTTTGATATAAACGGCCCTGGAAGTAAGTACTGTGAGTAAGTAACCCCTAGATAATATAACCCCTGGATAACTGTACTTTCTGTTATCCATGTAGTGTGAATCAGTGTAAAGCGCTTTAAGAATTAAATTTAAAAGGCGCCATATAAAAGTAAATGTCTTATTATTATTCTTTTCGGAGGTTTATAAGCAAGCTTTAAGATGGATCAAAAACAAGCCATCTACTCCCATCATTGTTTCCCACCTAAGTTTTAATTAGGACTTGTATTTTTGTTGTCTTCTGTTAAATGAAAGCATAGGGTTACAGCTTATGCAGTGTATTGATTGAATTGTACTCGGGGGTGTGAATATGCTACTTACTATATACTTGTTTTACCACACGAATTGCACTCTGACATTATGGAAAGCATGAAACGCATTGATATTATGAATCTCCTAGGCTTTTCCTTGACTTTTCATGCCTGGAAATCATCATTTCGAGTTTATAAGATATTCAGGTTTTCCATGACCTTGGAGATCCTGCTCACCAAATCTTTTCAGCACCAGTGTCTTAAAATCAGGCTTAGAAAGCTAATGTAAGTCCTAATATTAATCTGCCTTTGCACTGAACTACTCCCAAACTTTAAAAAAGAATATCTAATGTCATCTGTTTCCTAGAGACTGAAGGTTCAACATTTGCATAGTAGAGGATAAATTTATAATTCCGTTAAACATGCCAATATAGAGCATTGCGCAGGGGCCGTAAGCTTAATTGATGTAGTAAAAATGTGCATAAAAGTCTTTATTGCATCTTTAAAAGCTGTTCCCAACAAAACTCCATGGCGCAGAGTGTTCATTTAGCAGCTCACGGCTTCATTTGGTTTCCTAAAGGGCCCCAGCGCTTTTTAGATGGCCTGACAGCCTTGTGTGGCCCACGCCAGAATCAATACAACAAAGGTCATTTGCTATTCCAGTCATTGCCAGCTCCATTCCTACCGAACTGTATTTGATGCATACCAAAGATGCGCACAATGACCGCGCTCCTCTGTCATTATGCGAGCAAGATGGAGCATCTATTCAGCAGAGAATAATGGCATTTAGTCGACTTGAACTCTAGTTTAGGATGGAGGGAATAAAGAGGTTGTTTATGTGTGTATAAGCTAACGCCGTTGCTACTTCCTGCATGTAGCGAGTAAGTGAATTTTAAAACGAGCATTCTGTTTCTTTATAGGACATGCTGTGCGACATGTGGCAAGCTGGTAAGATGTATGTAGTGATTTCACATGTTTTGTTAGCTAAGAGGTTGCTACATCGCCGTTGCCGCCTAAACTTAGCTCTCTCCATAGGGAGCAGGTGTGTACAAGAGTTGTTTCTCTAAGCTACTCCGACGACCACTTCCACATGAACAGACAATTCACTTAGACATGATACTGATGTCAGGCGTCGAATGAAAAAGTAAAGCCGACTGGGAAGCAGCGGGAAAGTGAGGCTCTTACCATCTGTGCGAGTGACCTGCCAAACACAGGCTCATCATCATCATCACTCAAAGAGCCTACTGAAGGCACCTGACCACTCATTTGTCCATCTGCCAGTGCTGGACTGCCTTGGTTCTGGCACCATCCATTGGCCTGCTGAGATGCCCATCATTGCAGCCAATCCGCAGCGAAATGGAGTGCTGGAGTCGCTTGACTTGTTTAGGGTGTGATTTGACGTTGGTAGAGGTCAGAATCCGTTTAAGCATGAGGCATATATGAATAGCATTAGCACAGCTTTTACTGTTGTTTTTAAACATGGTTAGTACAATTCCCTACAAGATGCATGCTCCCCTATCTAGATATTGAGTTATTTTTGCACTGAATTAGGTAATGGATCGCTAAATTACTTACATGGTCCATGCCGGGATGTATAATTATCTAGCATGGCTATTGATTACAGGGCTAATTTAGCATGACATATTGCATGAAATATTAGTTCAATGTTGAATACTACCTTGTTCAATTCTATTTAGGAACAACGCAGCTCCAGCAACACTGGGTTGTTTTGCTAACGGTTATCCTTGATGATTAATTCCCTTAGGGTAGAGAAATAATGTAGTGCTTGTTCAAAATAAGATTTCGATTGATTACCTGCCATTGCTGGAGGACAGGGTTGATATTCTTTCAAAATCCTCATGTTCGGTGCGCTGGGAGGATTATCACGGCTTCACAAAGGTTCTAAGGTCAGCGCTGTAATAGGTTTATGCTATGGCTTCTGGGAAGCATCATTAAGTAAGCAAGGTCACGGGGTGCAGGGCACTGCAGAAAATCTTCTGCTTCTTCGTCCTCTGGATGTTAAATTTGTGTAATCTTTTATTCTCTGGCATATCTTCCTAAGGATGTGTCTGAACCTATTGACCAGAGATTGGTAAATAATGGAGAGTGGATACAAAGGTGTGGGTGGAGTCACCAGTGTGTGGATGAGTGTGATGAGTTTAGATTGCTATATTATGATACAGATAAAAGGTGTATTTCTTCCATGAGTGTGATTACAGAAAAAAAAATCAAGTTGCAAGCCTACACACAATACTGTCAGACAAGCAGAGTCAATCATGCCCATGCTTGCCGTTTAGATGGTGATGAAGATGCTATTACTGCCGCATGGTGCAGGGAAAACAAGAAAACATATTTTATGCTGTCAACTGAAGTGTGCAAATGAAAACGTCTGCAAAAGTTGAAGATGATTGAATCTGATGGCCAGTCAAAAGTCCCCGCGTATTCTGCCTGATGAAATGCTATTGTTTATGGTTTTTCATCTCTTTTCGGATTTCTTTCCCACTCACATTGTAGTGGATTCTGATTTGAAGATGCATAACGTCTCCCAGTGATGTCTAATACAGTGTAATTTTGCTTTCTGAAAGCTTGCTCAAAGAGATGTAGCTAAAAAAAGAGGTGCTCTGGTAAATAAAAGACCAAGGATAACTATACTTTGGTGAAAATATAATATGATTCTTGGTAATATTTGAGGGACTATGCAAATAACATCCTTTGCCAGTGCTGTGAGTACAGTGCTATGATATTTTGAAACAAAACATGATACTTAAGAACCCCATGAGTCATTAGGGGCACCAGAGCAACCTGTTCAGAACACCTTGTGAAATTGTCTGTTTTTTAGCATGTTTACACTGGAATAATTAGTTTAATTGTTCCTACCTGAGTTTTTGTAACTATCTCTGAACACCCCTATTGTTTTTTTTTTCTAAGGTAATTTATGGTTCTTTCAAAAATACCACAGAAACATGATAGCAAATGTATATTTTGTCACTTTTGCGTTGTATATGAATAGTGCTGTAGAAAAATTACCAAGGTACTACCATCTCTTTGAACATCTCTTACAAAAAAATACTCAAGTGGTACCATGGTGATAATACCACAATGCCATACCAATACTATGCTGTTGAACTTTTTGTGGGGTACCATTTATTTGTAAGATATTTTTTGTAATTGTTTTGAACAAATACAGTTGAAGTCAGATTTATTAGCCCCCAGAATTATTAGCCCCCGTTAATTTTTTCACCAATTTCTGTTTAACGGAAAGAAGTTTTTTCAACACATTTCTAGACATAATAGTTTTAATAACTCATCTCTAATAACTGATTTATTTTATCTTTGCCATGATGACAGTAAATATTGTTTGACTAGATATTTTTCAGGACACTTCGATACAGCTTAGTGATATTTGAAGGCTTAATTAGGTTAACTAGACAGGTTATGGTAAGTAGGCAAGTTATTGTATAACTATGGTTTGTTCTGTAGACTGTCGGGGGGAAAATAGTTTAAAGGGGCTAATAATTTTGACCTTAAGATAGGTTTTAAAAAATTAAAAGCTGCTTTTATTCTAGCCTAAATAAAACAAATAAGACTTTCTCCAGAAGAAAAAATATTATCAGACATACTGTGAAAATGTCCTTGCTCTGTTAAACATTATTTGGGAAATATTTAAAAAAGAAAAAAAATTCAAAGGGGGGCTAATAATTCTGACTTCAACTGTATATATTAAAATGCTGCAGTATTACAGCCATGGCTGACAATGCATTTGAGTATCTAGAAAGATAGTTTCTGCTCAATTCCATCAGCCCCCATAGACAAAACTGATTTGTTTCAAATCTGACTTAAAACAATTTGCTAGTCTGTCACAGTCTATTTTGGTGTTTTTGCTTGCTTTATGCATTTTCCTTTACTTTGACAGTCGTTGGCAGCTTTCTGTTCTGACGACAGAGCTAATTTCCACTCACAACCATCAATATTGCTCGCATAAAGGGCCACATAAATGCAGCACTAGCTTTGTTCAGCTGAGAAAGCACAGTGTCTAGTAACATCACTCCAGATCACTGGGATTGGTTTTGAAGTCCTTCAGCGCTCCATTGGCTTGCGGCTTGCTGCTGTGTCGTGGTATTCAAAGCATGTGCATTTTTGTGACTTGAACACTGGTGGCAAGTCATATATCTGATACTAGTCATTGCATCAGCATCATAAAATATGTCTGAGTAGAAAAAGTAGGCCAAGTACTTTTACAAATTGGAGCTTTATAGGACACTACTGTAACTGGTACATTGTGTATTGATGTGATTCATAGATGGATCTTAAGGTATAATTGAATGAATATCCATGTGGTCACAGGTGGCAAGTCATTTGTCTGATACTAGTCATTGCATCAGCATCATAAAATATGTCTGAGTAGAAAAAGCAGGCCAAGTACTTTAAATTTTGGGCGGTTATAAGGCATAATACTGTAACTTGTACCCGTAGCAAGGTAAGAAACCTTTTCAGAGCATGCATTGATGTGATTCATCGATGAAGCTTAAGGTATAATGTGGTTTGGGCTCAATTTGAATAAATTACCCTGTGGTGATATCTATTGTTACTGTAGCAGTCAGTTCGAACAACACAAATCCAAGAACAGCAGATCCTGACAGTGTCTCCCCAGAGCGGGAGTCTTTGGCTTTAGAGACGGCAGTGTTCCTGATTGATTCCCCTCATTAGTTGCATGGATACACTCTCACGCGCTCCAGTTGCCCAGCACGTCTCGCCTCCATCCAGTGAAACCCACAGTGAAGGTTGTGTTGGAGACATTTCTTCCATCTCTGTGGCTAACTGTGAGATGGCATATATTAATGTACTCCTGTAAGGGCTAGAAGGCAGTCAGCTCAGGTCTGATATTAATGACACCGCTGGCTTAAGCACTGAGATCTGTGTGTGATGAACTGGACTTGCTCTGATTCTCACTAATGGCTTGAAAGACTTCAGAGAGAGCTGGACAGGTCTCGTTATCACCAATGTTCTTCCTGAGGTGAAGTACCTAGCTGACAACAAGCCTCTCCTTCAGTGTAATTGAGACTGGATTGAATTTTGAGTCTTACAGGCTTTGGTTATTTTGCCTGATACGTACCATTTTGACAGATCGCTTGATTCTGAATGGGTAATTTTTTGGGTTAGTTTAAATAAAAATGAAAACAATGTTTTTAATTACACAACCACATGTTGTTCCAAACCACTGAGACCTTCGATTGTCTATGAAACAAGATACTTTGAGAGCTCCCTGATCCTCTAGCAATAGTCCCGACTCATTCAAAGCCCAGGAAGAAACCAAAAAACATTCTCAAAGCAGATCAAACAGATTCAGTGGTTCAATCTGAATGTTGTCAAGCTACAAGAATACTTTTGTAAGCACATGAAACAAAAATGATTACTTTATTCAACAGTTTCTTCTTGTCAATTTTATTAGTCACAGTCATACAGTGTCACCCTGCAGCCCAAGACCGGTTACTCACTGAAGCTAAGCAGGGCTGAGTCTGGTCAGTACCTGGATGGGAGACCACATGGGAAAACTAGGTTGCTGTTGGAAGTGGTGTTAGTGAGGCCAGGAGGGGGGCACTCAACCTGTGGTCTGTGTGAGTCCTAATGCCCCGGTAAAGTGAAGTGTCAGTGGACACTCTCTTTCGGATGAGATGTAAATCGAGGTCCTGACTCTCTGTGGTCATTAAAAATCCCATGGCATTTCTGGTAAAGTGTAGGGGTGTAACCTGGCCAAATTTCCTCCATTTAGCCCTTACCCATCTTGGCTTCCCAATCATCCCCATTCGCCGATTTGGCTCTATCACTGTCTCTCCACTTAACCTATTGCAACCAAGAGCACACTGGCACCGTTGTCCTGTGACTGCCGTCGCATCATCCAAGTGGATACTGCACACTGATGATGGAGTGGAAAGACCCTCTCATGATTGAAAAGCGCTTTGGGTGTGTGGCCATACACAATAAATGCACTATAAAAATACACATTACATTACAATGTCAGTAAAATGTGTAGCTTCATCTGTTTGAAGCAAAGCACGGTCAAGTCCAAGGTAATACATCAGAAGTGCGTCCAAGCACAATATGTGAATGCGCACCCTATACTGACACTGAGAAGAAGAAACTGTTCAATAAAGTTGATGTTTTTGTTAAATGTGCATGCAAAAAAAATCAGATTGTACCACCGAATAATACCAAATTCAGATTGTACCACATTGAATGAGTCAGAAACCTTGCTGTCTACACTCTCTGAAATAATGGTACAGGAGCTGTCACTGTGGCAGAACCTTTTTAAAAGATACATATTTGTACCCAAATAGTTCACAGTGGTACTTAAAAGATGCATATTAGTACCCAAATGTACCTAAAAAGTACCTTTGAGGTACCATTACGGACCCTTCAGGTGCAAATATGTACCTTTTGAAATGATACTGCCCCAGTGACAGCTCCTGTACCTTTATTTCTGAGAGCGTAGGGAGTGTAGGGAGCTCTCAGATTTAACCTAAAATATCTTAATTTGTATTCTGAAGATGAATGAAGGTCTCAGGGGTTTGGAACGTCACGAGGGTGAGTAATTAATACCATACTTTTCAGTTTTGGATGAACTCTTTTAAAGAGATTTTGTTTGGCAGCTTTTGCATGAATAATTTCAATCATTTCTAGGGCATTTTACAAATCGTAATGGAAGGATTGATTGTTTTGCAATCATAGATCAGCACGTGGCAAAGATTGTCACCAGTTAGAGCTGCCTAACTACCAGCATGCCTCATCAGAATTGCAAAACAATCTAAATAGATAATTAATGTTGAACGCAATTATCATCAATATAAAATTGCTGTGCATTTCTTGCAGTGATCTGCAGTAATTTGGGGGATTCATTTTATCTGGGATGAATGGAAGCAGCTTGAAAGGCAGCGAGAGAGGAAAGAAGAGTAAGGGGGGAAATCAACAGAAAGGATAATGAACATCAAATACTTTTTTTTCTGCAGTGCAGGCAATTGTTATTGTAGTTCTCAAGGAAGCGTGTAATGAACTGAGGGAATATGGCATTTCTAATCTCCTGGTTTGGCACAAGCAGCAGGACTATATGAGATGCATAAGGTGTCAATGCACAAGCTTTAAACATTCAGAGATGGAAATGAAAGGCAGCTCTGATGTTGTCAAACCAGAATGCAAAAGTGTTCACCCACAGATATCATTCACTAATTACACACTCTCTGCTCAGATCGGCTGTGGATTCCGTCAATGTGACTTTATCAGAAACATTGGCATTGTGGTTTTCATGGACAGGGGATCTCATCTTGACTGCAATAGTAATTTTATGGATCACAAACTCTTAACACCTGGTTTGGTCTTTGTATTTCTGATATCCAGGTTATACCATAATTCAGCGATTTCCAGCCAGGCATGCGTATTCCTTAGGGAGCATTGAAAAGGTTCGGGTTTGCTGTGTTAAACCTATAAAATGGAAATTGCTTCTTTAAAATAGACATCTCTGATATGTACTAAGGTGTGCCAACAGCTCCAAAGCTAGTCACATGGCACAGCACAAATGATTGGCTACAAAGACTGCAGAATTGATTTAATGGTTGGTGTTATCCATTATTGACCTCCTTGTTGTATCCTCTTAAGCGTGTGATTCAGGGGTCAGTACTTGAAAATGATGCCGGGATGCATGCAACAAGTTCAGCATCAGACAGTAATTGTAAGAGGCTCAGTACTGACTAAATTGTTTTACACTGTTGGCCATTTTCTCTGGTGTTGCCTGGCAACACCTCCCTAAAAGCTTCGCTGTGTATCATCAGTCTGAAAAATGGAATGGTGTGGATATTTGCAGTGTATACCTTTTTAAATCACAAGGGCACTATACAAAGTCTCCCTTAATGTGCAGTTACCATTATGTGATTCTGGGCTAAATTGGGATGTCACTGGTTACTATAAGTGTTTGTTGCTTATGGCTTGTTATAAAATAATATATACTGTAAGAAGCAGGCATAACTTAGAAAAGAGACATGGCTGTGGCCAGGAATGAAATGAAAGTCACAGACATAATGGATTTTTCAAGTATCAAAATAATAATTACATAATTAAGCTTTAAATTATGTTTGTTTTCTTCATATAATAGAATGTTTTATTTTTTATATGCAAAAAAATATTGCTAACATACATTTTCTCCATGATTTAAACGACATTTACTATAATGTCATTCAGTGTGACAGTAGTTTGTTAGTTACAAAAAATGTAATATCTACAGTTGAAGTCAGAATTATTAGCCCCACTGATTTATTAGCCCCCCTGTATATTTTTCCCCAATTTGTGTTTAACGGAGAGAAGATTTTTTCAACACATTTCTAAACATAATAGTTTTAATAACTCATTTCTAGTAACTGATTTATTTTATCTTTGCCATGATGACAGTAAATAATATTTGACTAGATATTTTTCAAGACACTTCTGAACTGTACACAAATATGAGTTGTTTTTGTACATGTTAAAGCATGTACATCTGATTAATACATCTGAAATTAAATATAATAGAAAAAGAATTGCTAAAAAAATTGCCTTTGCATCCAGATACCATTGCATATTTTAGGCCACTGTCGGACTGATACATTTTTAAATCACATGGGCCCTGTACAAAGTCTCCCTTAATGTGCAGTTACCATTATGTGATTCTGGGCTAAATTGGGGTGTCACTGTTTGCATTTGTTGCTTATGGCTTGTTTTAAAGTAATATATGAGATGCAAACAAAACTTGGAAAAGAGACATGGCTGTGGTCAGGAATTAAATGACATAGAAAACACCAATTTTTTTCAATCGAAAAGTCGAAAGGAGTTTTGCAAGAATCAAAATAATAATTACAAAATTAAGCTTTTTTTTCTTCACATATTAAAATGTTCTATTTTTTTAATATTCAAAAATGATTGCTATTATACATTTTCTCCATGTATTACAAGACATTTACTAAAATGTCATTCAGTGTGACAATAGTTTGTCAGTGTTACAATAAAAAAGTACTATCTACCTTTGATATGAAATCATCAAAGATATCAATATTCAATACCATTTTTGATGCCACAGGAAAATATTGTCATAGCATGAGGGCATAAAATCTGAACTGTACACAAATATGAATTGTTTTTGTACATGTTAAAGCATGCACATCTGATTAATACATCTAATTAAATAGAGAAAAAATTGCTCAATGCCTTTATTACTCCATTCAGGTCTAACGGTCATTTCACTTTCTGTATTTTGCTGTTTAATATTGGCACGTGGCAGCAGGCATATTTCAAGAAGGGCTGCAGTGCAATCTGAGCTGCATGCAATGCTTTAAATGGGCTCACCTAACCCTACCCCTCACAGTGATATCACTAGCTTCATTGAGTGCATTGTATCTGATATTGCATCTTTGAGAGATGCAATCTTAGCTTGCATCATAAAGGCTGCATCCAGATACTATTGGCATATTTCAGGCCACTGTCGGACTGAATGCACTGATCAAATCTTCTGATGCACGTCTGATTTCCTCCTCAACTGAGCTTCATTTTTACACACAAAAAACTGTTATGACTAATGACATTATACATCTGTACTTGATACATTTTCAGAAAAGCTATATGAAGTGTTAAAGTAGACACTTTACATGCATTTAATACAGGTCTGCTATCTATATAATCACTTTTGTAAATGTAATGTGGACACCAAAACGGGATCTTGGATTATTTATTATATTTGCCTATGATGGGTATTTAGACGATGTTGTGAAGTTTCAATTCATTAATTCATAAGGCATGAAATGGTTTGAATGAATTGGCACTCATAAACATAAAAAAAGATAATTAAAATCAATGATGGCAAATATTATACCTTAATAACGAATTTAATTTCTGACCCAAGCCATGACCCACTTCTGTCCATCTAGGCATGTGTGGAATCTCTTTTATTGCCCGTCTCTCTTTGTGTTCAGACATGGGTGTGAATAACTCATTAGCCCATCCATTGATTGGGCTTCTCAGCTGCCTTGGTGAAATTTTTTCTTCTTTTTCCCCCAAAGACATGAGCTAAAAGGCAAAGCAATCGATCAATGATCAGGAGAGCAGTGATCCATGCAGGAATCTGAGTGCCAGCTGGCTAAAGGGCTCCCTAAAGACTCTGATGTTGTCCTCGTTTTCACTCAGAGGTCTTCACTTAGAAACAAAGGAGTGTTAATGAGCCATAACAGGCCTGACTTTGAATATATTATTTGTTTTAGGTGTAATAAATGCTATCGAGGTGAAACTTGAGAGCTTGTCAAAATGAGTGGAGAAATGGCACGCGTAAATATTTCGGTCATGCTTGTTAGCATTTAATGGCGCATTCATAGATCTATTGTGTTTTGCTTATCTGAGAGTAAAACATTTTGTTAACCTCATGACAAATGTGTCTGGAGGCTGCGGCGCTCTGATGGAAGAGAAACATATTTGTCCTGACATTTTGTATCTTGAGGAGATGCATTCATTACGGTCACGGTCACCACTCAGAATTGAACGCTGCCTGGTTTAATGCATGATCGTCTTTCAAGGGGGGAAATGCGTGCAGGCTATACATAAAATAATGTGTATTTAATCAGAATTGTAATTGATTCGACCTTATGATGGTAGCGTAATTTTCATTTTGTCATTGCAGAGAAACAGTGAGCACTATATTGTGCATTATTTTATATTTTAATGGGGGTTGCAGCACAGCCAAATTTGAGGGCCAGATCACATCAGGGTGAGCTCATGGAGATTATAAGTACTATAATTACTCAAAGCTGGAGTGCTTGTGAAAGAATTATAAATGATTGTTGTCATTTTGCTCTTTATTGCAATGCTGGCCTGTAGCAAGAAAAGGCCCAAGTACAAATATGTAGTTTTAATAGGCCAATAACTCAGATGTCCAGCTGGGTATGGCTCATAAACAAACAGGACTATGGGACATTTAATTTCTCCTTAGTGTGAGAGACTACCCAAGCGAAAATTTCTTGCGGTATTAAACATGTTTTTAGGCATTGTGGAATTGAATTCGTTTCACAGTGTACACTGCATGTTCAACAAAAATTTGTTTAGCCAAATTGTTTAGATATCACTGTGAATCCCCTGAAGCTTCTATGAATTGTGATGACAAAATCTGTCTTACTGCTTACTTCTTAATGAAAGTCATTAATAAATTATTTAAAATGCAGATAGAATAATTCCTACATCATGTTAGATGGCCTTGGAGGGCCGCAAAATATACTGTACTTAAAGATTCATAACGTTTGGTTGTATTTCGTCCTCTTTAGGAATTAAATTGGGGTTTTGCCAACTACTCTCAGTCAGAATGTATCACATACATGCTTGTAGTATGGTTCTTGCTGAAAAATGGCGATAAACACATCACAAACTGTAAAAATGGCAATTAATAAAATGTTGAAAGAGCAAAAATCCAAATCCAGTCAGCATTTAGAATGGCTGTAGATTAGAATAAACACAAATCCAAACAATATTATAATCTTTATAAGTTTGGGCCCCTATCCTGATTTACCAAGACATACATTTTTGATCAATATTCCAATGAGAATGGAGGGATACAGAAGTTTAGGCTTACGATTAAGTTTACGCACTTCTACATGATTGTTATCCAACTATTATTCCCCTCTAATTTAGGGAGTAATTTACAGTTATGGTTGGGTTTAGGGGTAGGGAATAGGTATAGATTACATTTTCAAGCAAAAATGATGTTCCAGGATCAACATACTTGGCAAAACCATGATGTGCAATTTTGGGCACACTTAAAATAATGACAATAATTATTTAATAATATTATATCCTTTGAAGTATTTAATTCATATATTAATAATTAGGTGGTTTACCAGTACTGTGAAATACTGATAAATCTGAGACTTCCTCGAAGGAGAACGAATAAATTTATACTAATCTGTAAAAAATGTTTACAATGTGGACCTTAGTTTGTAAGTTTTGACTTTTGTGGAAATGCTTTTGACTTTCTGCAGTGTTATCTAGTGTCCACAATCCATTTCACATGAATACTACTTCTGCTAGTCCTGTATGTCATTTCTTTTTTCTACTTGATGCAGCACAGGTACATGGTGACCTTGTCTCTAGCTTTGGAAGCGGCTCAACCTGCAATATGACTGAAAAGAGAGGGCAAAGGCTGGTGGACTCTAGTCTGCCTTAACAGTGCCAGCATAGAGTTTGAGTTATAATTTAGCTCTCCTTTTGTTTGACTGATAGCCGGCCTCTAAAAGGCCTGTCTGCTCTGCTGAAAGCCTTGCTGATGTACGAGCATGCCTGTCTGACAAATCCTCCATGTCAGTCAGTGGCTGTCGGGCATTCATCATGTTTGTAATTTTTTGGGTTGTAAGTCTGTGCTGGATCTTAAATGGAGCAAATACAGTGTGATTCCTTGCAACTGACTCCATTGACTTTGATTTGAATCAGACATTTAGTACATTTACAAGAACACCAATACTTTGATTTTAACGTGATTAAGACAAATCTCTGATTAAGAATCTACCATGTAAACTAAAGTCAGACTATTATCATAATCGTAGTAACTGCAAATCAAATTAGGATGTGGAGTATTCCTATTTTAGTCGCATCATGTGCAGTACAGACACATGTACACATGTGATGTAGAAACTTTTCACCATTTTAGCAGCAGGATAGATCATACACACACGGCTGTTTGACTATGTATTCTCCGCACCTACCGAGTCATAGACAACTGCATCTCCAATGGCGCAAGTGCATGAACAGTGAACTCCTGGAGACTTATCTCACCCTCCATCACTTTTACAAATGCTGTCTAGAAATGCAGATTTTTTCCCCCATTTGGCATGTGGAAACAAATTCCTTTAAAACAACTCTCTCCTATCAGTCCTTACTTCATCCACTAATCCAGTACCTCAAGGCATACTTGCACTAGGTACAGTTGCCTTGAACCATGTCGAAGCACGATTGTCCCCGTTCCCTCTCCCCCGACGGCCTGCACTTACACTGCATTTTGCCTTCTGAACCTGAGCATACCTCCGTCATCGATGATTCAACTGTTCAGTTTAACAGGAAGAGAAGCGCTCTCGCTCAGCACAGTGGAGATTGCTTTTGTAATATTGTTTTAGTCATTTGGGATGCAGTGACACACATATAAGTATTTTGCTGAACAGATCCACAACTTTTGACGCTGATAAATTATCATAAAAGTCCTCGTGCTGCACGTATTAGGAGGTTTGCTGAAGGTGCAGCTGACGTGCAGTAAGGGGTTTGCATCTTTAATAAACTACGACAGTTTGTGTTCATTGAACAGTAAGAATGATTAATAAATCCATATGAAACAGTCCCTTAAAAGTGACGTCGCGTCTTCAGTTTTGGGCTCAGGTGCACTTTGCGCTCACACTACAAGCATATCATACCAAAGCCCAACTGAACTGTGCTCTGGCACACCATTTCCAACCGGGCCAGGGCCAGCCAACTGAACCGTGCCTGGGCCCAATTCAGAGCACTCACACTTGTCAAACTACCAGGAAATGCACCTAGGCACAGTTCGAATAGCATAGTGTGAGTGCGCCCTCAGAGTTTGTCACTGGGACATGAATGAAATGTTGCGGAATGAAAGTGAAATGGCTGAACTGCAGTTTGAAAGTCGAAAAATAAAAAATGAACACCCAAAATTATGTGAACCTCTGGAGGAAGCATTGGAAAGCGTCAATCAATGTACTATGTAAAAGAGGAACATTCTAAAAGCAACTCATATAAACACTTTAATCATATTATTGCCTTATTCAGATTAACATAAATTATTAGATTACCAATGTCCATGTAAACGCAGTAAGTCTCTCCTAAGGACCAGGAGGAAAATGTACCCATCAATGAAAACAAAGTCATTTTTTGACTCTCATGTTGTTTTGATCACATTTAACCTAATTGAAAGATGTTTTGATGAAGACAAAGTCATACAGGTTTTGAATTGGCATGAGTGTGAGTGCTGTAAATGATAGTGGAACAATAATTTCTGAAAAACTAGATGAGTAAACATGCCGATTCCAATATGAGAAGAAAAAAAAATGCTGACATTTATTTAGTTTTTACATCACCTTAAGCATATTGGTCTTGTTGACTAATTTGCTTAGGGTAGAACAGACAGCACAGTCAATATAAAAATGGCTTTTTCACACTCAAAGCAAGGTCGCAATGCTTTTAAACCATGTTTATGCTAAAAAATACTCATATAGTATTTGCACAAATTTGCATGTGAGGCTGGAATCATGGCTCTGTTCTCCAGGGATCTCTCAAGAAACGGAAACATTCAAAACTGTTGTTTTTTTTCTTCCTTTCTTTTTCTGGTGTAAGATTCAGTAGTAGGCACTTACCCTGTCATGATCAACCATCTGCAGTTAATGACTGAGAGATGCTTTTAAAGTGTCTGCATTCAACAACATCCAGTCCTGATAGTAATATAACCAAATATAAGATATATTTATGTATATATATATATATATATTCCTTAAGATGTACATTTGTGTTTTATTCAGCAAATGTGTGATCTCGTTACTTAACTTGTATCTTTCATACTGTAGGTAACTCACACATGTTTACTGCCTGGCTACTGCACAGAAGATACCTGTTACATTTCTGGATAGAATATATAACAATTTTAGCCATGAAAAGACAGATCTGCTTTTAAATAGAAAAACAACATATTTCATCAAAAGTTCACATCATAATCACCGTAATCTTCTAGTCTACTGGTTTTCCTTCTCAACAAACAGTCTGGGTCTCTAACGCGCCTATGGTTGTCGTACAGCACAGACGGTATTGCTTGGGACCACAAGGACTGTTCCACTACTCATTACACATTTAACAGTCAGGTATGAGATACAACACCTTCCTGATGTATTGATATCATCTGTTTTCAGTGAATGGCCTACAAATATCACACTGCATATTTTAGCAGCAAGTCTGTCCCTCTACTTTTGGCTAGTTACCACTGTTCCATCGCCACTTGCCACATCTGACAGCTCGTGATGAGGGGCTATAGAGCTAGTTATAGATTTTCAGACATCCCTTTCATTTGAATTTGACGTCTGTGTCAAGGCAAAAAGATAAATGGCAAGTTGGAACAGTAATCTCCGAGCTCTTGCCTTTCTCAGTTTGCTTGTAGTTCCTGTGGTCCTCTGCATGTGCAGCTTAAAAGGCATTGTCCAATACATTTATGACTGTGGCTTTCACTTCAAGAGCTGCTGGCATCCCTTTCCCAGAAATCCAAAGCCTTGTAAAGGGTGATTGCTGGCTGTTCTCAGACATCAGTGCCATATTAGAAGGGCATCGCTTCAGTTCTCCATAAATGCAGTGGTTCCTCATAAAGACATAAATCAGAAAGCAAGCCACTGACATCACAATGAAAAGCACTCCAAAAGCAGCAATCAGTGCCATGTCCCAACTCTCGGAGTCATTCACAATTTGTTCTAATCCTTTAGTTAGGACATTGACACACTTGGTGTCATGTTTATGGTGGACACTATGAATGTCCACACACACTTTGTACTGGGTTGCAGGGCTGAGATGTGTGAGGTTGTATAGTGTCACGTCAGATGGTACCCTAGCTGTAAATGCCACAGTTGGATAATTTGTACCAGGCATTGTATACCACTTAATGTTTGGCGCCAGGCTACCATGAGAGGCCTTCCAGGTTATCAACACAGAATTGGTCTGTACAGATTGGATGCTTACATAGAGCGAGTCATTGACAGGTTGTGGGAAGTATCCGTTTACCTCCACTGAGACAGATTTCAGGTCTGCCCCAACAAGATTGTGTGCCACACATGTGTACAATCCGGCCTCATTCTCAGTGATGTCATAAATATCAAGTGTGCCTTCAGGGTGCATGTAGAATCTCTCGGAAACAGCATTTGGGATGACCCTTCTCCCAGATGGAGTTACCCAATATATGTCTGGCTCAGGTTCAGCAAAGGCACGGCAGTGCAGGGACACCGATCTCCCACGATCCATGCTGATTTGTGTGGGGAGGCTCTCTGAAGAGATGAGAGGCAGACATATCTCCATCATCTCTCTGAAATGAACCTGACGCACATGCTGACCTTCATACTCAGGAGGTTCCACACAGAAGAGGGAGTCAGGCTCCATGAAGCGGATGTTTGTCTTGTTCATGTTCATCCACCGTACAACGCAGTCACAGCGAATGGGGTTGGAATGCATGCTAACCTCACGAAGGTTTGGGAGGGACTCCACTGTGATCCTGTGCAGGGCACTTAGAGCATTACCATTCAGCATTAGAGTTTCCAGCCTTGGTAGCCTATAGAAAGCATTAGGATGTATATAGGACAGTTTTGGGTTGTTAGTGGCTTCAATTTTGGTCAGTTCTGGGAGGTTGTTGAGGGCAAAACTATCAATTGACACCAACTCGGGCATACTGTTAATGCCCAGCTCCTTAAGGTGCAGCATGTCCACAAAGTCACCTCTTTGAATTCTTCCAATGGGGTTCTTATTAAGATCCAAAAACTTGAGGCTCTTAAGGTGCCTGAGAGCACCATGGGGTACTTTAGGGAATGTATTATCATAGAATGAGATGCTCTCTAAATTGTCAAGGCCCAGAAAAGAGTCATCAGGTATCCGGGACAGGTTCATTCTAGTAAGAACCAGGCTGCGCAGGTTTCTCAAAGGCTTGAAGTTCATATCCTGGATAGAGAGGACAGGATTTTCCCCAATCATTAGAATTTCCAGATTTGGTAGGGGCTCAAACCATTCACTTCTTATGTTCTGAAGGCGGTTTGAGTTGAGGTGCAGTCTCAGGAGGCTCTGAAGGCCACGGAAAGCCTCAGAAGAAATTAAGGAGATGAGGTTGTGATTCAGGTAGAGCTCCTGAAGGTTGGTCAGTTGAGAAAGGCTGTTGTCTGGTAGGGAACATATCCAGTTTTCTTCCATGTGTAGGGATAAGAGTTGAGGGAGAGAGCCAATATTGATGTCATTTATTGATGACAGGTTGTTTTGTGAGAGATCAATCTCAGTGATGTTAGGCAGATAATCCAAAGGGTGCTCAATTTTAGCAATATTGTTGGTCTGAAGTAAAACAACTTGTGTATCTAATGGCAATCTCATGGGTAGTTGAAAAAGTCCCAGGTCATTACAATCAATCGTGGGAGCCTCCATATAGACAGAGCTAGGGGAAAACCAGGGTCTGATTTCACATACACAAAGTTTTGGACAACTGTTTTTCTCCTCAGCAGCAATAACAAAAGTAGCCATTGCAAGGCCCACAAGCAAATAATCCATAAATGATATGTCCTTCATATTGGCACGGTTCCCACCAGTAAGTAGTTGGTCCTTAAAGATTTTGTGGCAAAAGCACTTCACTTCAAAAATAATCAACCATTTGTGGTGATCACTGTTGAATCCAACAGTAGGCCTTCCGTAGGCCTTGACTGATGTGCTGTGAACAGATGCAATGTTCCGTCGCAAATTCTCCTTTTTTCAGTTTGAAGGCAATGTATGAAATTTTACAGTCTGGACAAATAAAGGTGAACAGGTCACCATTAAATCTCAGGTAGTGGCGAAGTCAGCTAGGCAGAAGCAAGGCCGTTCATTTCATTTAATACTACAGATGATGCCATCATCAGCCTAATCCACTTCCACCTAAGGAAAATAAGAAGAGATGAAAAACATTAGCATATAATTACTGGAAAAATTCAAGGGCATCTCTAAGGCAAGACAGAGGCATGCTGACATTTACAAAAGCCACATTAAAGCACTCTGATGTCTGCTGACATTTTATTCAGCAGTACCTTGCATGCTAAGCCTTTGACGTATGGATATGGATGTCCTTCACCCCAGATATTATTTTGAGATTCTGAAGTCGGGGTTCCCTAAAATGTGGGAACTACGAAGCTTAGTGTGTTTGAATTGTTGTAGGCATTATTAATGCTCCTTAGTTTTCAAAAGGGTAAATTCCCCAGATGCAACTTACCATGATGAAATGCTTTAGCTATATAAATAAAGCATTCTCATTACACTCCCCTTTAGTGAAAACAATACAACTGGGCTATAAACAACATATATCAAGGACTTTTATCTTCATATGCTAGGATTGGTATTATCAGGATTACCAAATAAAAGTTATTTTTCACCTTTTTAAAGCCATTAAATGACTTGAGCTATGCAGAAGAACCCTGCTAAAATTCAACAGCAGGTCTGTGAGCACTCTCCTCATGGCCAGGGTTACCATGAAAAGTTCCATAGCTAGAAAGATGCTGAACAAGACAAAAACAAAGACTAAGATTCCAAGATCATACAGTACCATCATCCGTCCTTTTTAACTTCAAGGAAGGGGACAAGGTAGTGAGGATAGCACTGAAAGTCTGCAGCAAGTTTCACAGACATGAAGAAACCCAGATTCATCCTTTAAAGTCCTGTGGAGATTTAACAGAGTAATTGAGGGGGCGAAATGTGTGATTTTTTATTTATTTATTTTTTGTCCAAGGCAACAAGATTCTTGATTAAGCCAATAATATATATATTTTAAAGCTTTAATACAGAGACCTCCATGGTGGCTATTACATTACAGGAAAACCCATTTGGAATAAGTATAATTGTCAGTTAAAAAACTGATTGATAAACATGAATACAGCAGATTTTTTTTGGCAAGTAGGGAAACAGTTGCATCTGAGGTCTCTACATCACTGAAGTGCACTTGTGTTGTAAGCTTGGAACTATACTGTTTCCTCCTATAGATGCAGTCAAATTATTAATAAGCCTGGCAGGTAATGAGTGCTTTTAAATTTGGGTGTTTATTACACCTCAGATGTGGAGCTACTGTCAGAGTTGTTGGGAAAATGGATGCTTGACAATACCCTTGTCAGCCATAAATACTGGAAAATGCATCTAGTTTTCCTGACTGACACGAATGGCCTATTTTCCTGACATGTTAAATGGAGCACTGCTCCTACAGTACCTACATGTTCTTTCTAGTAGTGCTGTTTCACTACTAGTGCACTGAATAGGCATGCTTGTCGGCTGAAAGCATAACGTTAATAAAACTGCAGTTAGTTCTACTTATCTTTCTAGTTTCTTCTAAATTGTGGTAATTTTTTCTTCATTTAATTTAAGTATAGAAGGTTTTAGTAATGCATAATAAGAACTTGACATGGCATATTTTTCAGGCTTCTTTGCACTCTTTTTGTTTTGTTTTGCAGGATTGTTTTATTATCTTGTCCTTTTAGACAAGGTTATGTTTTTGATGCAGGGCCAGAGTTTCAGTGTTCAGTGATTTCGCATTGTGAAAAGGACCATTTAACAATGCACAATAAAGGCGCAGTTCAATGGGGCATGAATAATTTGGTGCTGTGAGTGAGCTACACTAAGGCTTCTCTAGTCAACAGCATTATCTGTAACTGTTGGGTTTGCCCGCATTTCATTAAGAACGCAATTATACTGATTATTCAGCTACAGCTAAACAGGCAGTTAAAACAATATGGAAAAGAGGGAAAAAAATCTAAATCAATTCATATATATAATATATATTTTTTCCCCAATTTCTGTTTAACAGAGAGATTTCTTCAACTCATTTCTAATAACTGATTTATTTTATCTTTGCCGAGATGACAGTAAATAAAATTTGACTAGATATTTTTCAAGACACTTCTATACAGCTTAAAGTGACATTTAAAGGCTTAACTAGGTTAATTAGGGTAACTAAGCTGATTAAGGTAATAAGGCTAGTTATAGTATAATAATGGTTTATTTTGTAGACTATCGAAAACAAATATAGCTTAAAGGGGCTTTTGACCTTAAAATGGTTCTTAAAAAATTAAAAATTGCTTTTATTCTAGCTGAAATAAAACAAATAAGACTTTCTCCAGAAGAAAAAATATTATCAGACATACTGTGAAAATGTACATGCTCTGGTAAACATCATTTGGAAAACATAAAAAAAAGAAGAAGAAAAAAAAATCAAAGGAGGGCTAATAATTCTGACTTCAACTATATATATATATATATATATATATATATATATATATATATATATATATATATATATATATATATATATATATATATATATATATATATATATATATATATATACACACACATACATACACACACATATAGGTGTTCGAGGGAAAGAAAAAAAAAGACACTCCCAAACCATGAGGCACACTAATACATCTAAACCTGTATTAACCTCCACTAACTCTGTAACAGCAATAAAAGTATGGTGCACCCACTAAAAACTCCAGTCAAAGACAAATGAAGGAAATTAGGCTTAACCCAGTTAAGTGTAGGTGAGAACATACAAACGTAAGGACTTGGAACAACATTGTGGCTCATAAAGCTTAAGTGGCAATACCTTGCATAGTGCGGCACACATTCAGAGACAGAGAGAAATGCAACTAATACCAGAGAAAATGGAATTTCAAGATGGATGCCTCTAATCACCATCTTGATGTACTGCAGAGTCAGTCAACGAAATTGGAGGGAAGAGGAGTCAGAGAATCATTCCCCGCCGTTATTTGCCAGACCTGATATCACAGAGCTAGCATCATCTTGATTGGGTCTGTGAAATATAGGGGGATGTTTGAATAAATGTGTCCGGTGGGCAGAAGGCCTGCTGACCCTGGGAAGTAACTCAGGCTGAACGGTGGCAGCCCGGCTCCTGTGTTTGCTCTGGGCTGAGCTGTTTGAGATGGGCAGTAAATCTTGGGCTGGGGACTGATTACTGAGCTTGAGGTCCTCTTTAAGTCCATGCCTAGCGCCTCTGGGGATTGGAAAATAGCTGTAGCAACTCAATGTAAACTGCACTGGGGATAATAACTTTTATTTTATACACCTGTTTGTTTCTTCATTCATTTCCACTTTCATTTGTAATAATTCTGTTAGATGTGTTAACCATTATGTACTTTTAGGGATGCTTTCATCCACGGTGATGATTTTGTGGCCTAATTTGGCCATAACTTTTTCTGTTTCAGCTAGCCGAATGATTTTTGGTGACAAATCTTATTTTGACACATATTTCGATAAAATGCTTAGAATAAAAAAATACACTCTGCGCAAGTTTACTGGCCTTTTGTCATGTTAGGGGTGAAAACATCCATTATTAATCAACTGAATGAATGAAACTGCTGTAAAATTCATCAGATAATTTATTTTAAATTTTTTGCATAAATCTGTTATTCAACCTGATCAAAACTACTGAATTGCTTAGAAAATTACAGGATTTTAACTGTTTAATTGCAAAATTCATAAATGTCACTGATTTGGTGGGGAAAAAAAACAAACTGATGCATTTTCAATATATAAAGTAATTGTGGACTGAACTTGACCTTTTTTACCTTTTATCAAAGTCATAAACAATCCATTGATAAATAGTTTTTTATTTTCATTTTTTTTTTCTCCCTAATTTACTGTTGATGGCTGTTTATGCCCCATTGACTCCCATTATAACCACATTTTTTGATTACAAAACCATGACACCACATAATAATCATGCACTTTTGATTGTTGGTGGTTTTCCCTATTGGGAAGAGTTAACATTTGTTATTTTTCCTGTTGATCATCAGTTGACACCAATAATTGTAACAAGCATTTGTGACAATTATGATTCTAAAATTGTTTTCATTAGAACTTGCCTGCCAAGAACATAAAAGCAGCACATAAATGGCAAGTAAGCTTACACGGGTGATTGAAATACATCTGATACAGATATAGCAGTAGGTTGTCATTTCTAGCTAAACTGTCATTTACAGATCACATGTACAGAACGTAGGGCAGAGGTGAAATTGCTTCCTGTAGAAAGAGCCATTTTGTGATATAGGGATGGTTAAGAGAGAATAATGTTCAAATGGGCTCCAGAAATGTACTCACTCATTCGCACAAACGTCTACAGAAAGACACCCTTGCTCTTACACTCATGCTCTCTCTTTCTCTCCTCTTTGTATTTTGCTGCAGCTCTCATTTTGTCTCCTCTTTTCACATTCTGTAAGCGGTTCAACTAGGTTTGGAAAAGACGCAAAGGGCCTAGCTGCCAACCGGTTTGCATAGGCCTCGCAGTAGGTGGTATGGTCTGTTTTGCTGCTCCTCCCCCTGCCCTTTACTTCATTGATTTGCCATTACACTATTTTCAAGGTAAGGGAAGAGTCCATTAAACAGACTTTGCTATGCAATGTGTGTGCATAATGAAGTTTCCTGTGCAATGCTCAAGGAACGCTTCCCTTTGCACCTGCTCCTATGTGCTAACAAAATCAGCACCGAGTCGGCGGTTAATGCAGAATCAATGTTCCAAATTAACCAATGGACCCCACAGGTTTCAGCTTTTCTGCAGCAGCTGTTGTTTGCTTGCCTTGTATAGTGTGAGTATACGTAGACTATTTTTGTATTTTGTGACCAATTGTTTTGTTCAGTCCAACTCATGCTGATATCATTTAACTAGAAATGCATTTTCTGATGGAAATATCAAGTCGAAGATCTGTGAAGATTAGGGCTGGGCCGATAAATGATATTATATCAAACCGCAATAAGATTTATGTCAATAACAATGATAAGCTCTGGACTTTATTACTCTATATTGATCTGAGAACCAAACACACAGCAGAAATGTGCAGCTAAAATGTGATATTAGAGATGTACCAAATTTTTGACCACCGAAAATCTTCCGTCCAAAAATATGTTATGCCATTTGTTGGATCCTTGAATTTTTGTGGCTTCAGTCATTGTTGAGATACTCTTTTATATCTGGAAGGTTCAATAACTTATATGAAAATATATATCAGTATCGTTCAATAATGAAAATAGTTATCAAGATTGCATTTTTGCCATATCGCCCAGCCCTAGTGGAGATGCACAGGTTTTAGGCTTCAGTTCTGTGGAAATGAAATACTACATTAGAGGCGCTTTGCTGTTGTCATGACACTCATCATGCATCTTTTTTCCTTTTTTTTGTTGGTTATGCATGAAGCCACACACTCAATGCAACACTGCCTTTACAGTGTAAGTGTGACTTCAAGCAAGGAATTCTATGAACAAAAAGACCAGTGACATTTATTTATGCAAATCATTTTACAGAAGTAGATCAATCACAACTTGCCATGCAGATATTTCAAGACTAGACTGGATTTCTATTAATAATTTTGTTCAATTCTATATTTGAAGATGATGAATATAAAAAGATGAATATTAAAACAGTTTTCCCCTGAAATGTAGGCAAAAGCATGCTATTCTATTCTAAGGTTTAAACAAAACATAAATGCCTTTTTTGTAAACCAGCTGGCAAACTATTTAGCTGCTACATCTCCTGTCAAGGATCAATACAGTGTCCATTTATCTCTCATTCCTATTATTGAGCCCTTTCTAAGCTAGTCTTCTTTGGAAGGCATTACTGCTGGAATTGAATTTAGGATAAACTGATTGTCTGGTCACGAATATTCAAAATGCATTGATATGTATTAGAATGCAGAGTGTTTAAAGGCCAAAACAATCATTTTCACATCCGACAGACAGATTTAATATGTTGTTCATCTCTAACTACATTATTTCTAGTTTCATTTTGCATTCTGAATACACTATACAAGCATTCTGACTTTTAACGTCCCTAACCATGTTCTTTCAATACAACCACATTAATATGTGATACTGTTTGCACTTAAAACATATATAACATAGGCATGGGCCGGTATAGGATTCTGACGGTATGATAACCTTGGATAAAAATATCACGGTTTCATGGTATTGTGATTACTGCTTTAAAATAAGTTCTTGTTAAATGTCTGGGTAAAAAACTAAAACTTTTTTCCCATTGAACACAATATATTTTATTTTGAGAAACATTTAAGATATTTTGTTACAGTAAACATGTTAGGCTGAATAATTCCAATAAATCACTGGCTTCTGCTGTCTTAAGTAGTTTCAAAAACAGAGATTTCTTTACAATTTAAAACGCCATTTTTGGATATTTATTTTTGGTGGAGATGCTGTTGTCCTAATAAATAAATAAATAAATAAATAAATAAATAAATAAATCTTACATATACCTTAGGAACGGTATAACAGATAAGTTTGGCAGTTTTAAAACCTTTACTTTTCCAAACCGCACTATACCTTTAAAATGGTTATCATGCTATGCCTAATATAACCTGAAGTAAGGATACTGTGCACAATGGCATCCCTTAACTACACTATAAATGAAGAACCTAATTATGAAAACCAATCAAATCCCCCAGAGTACAAATACAGCATATCACTGTAATTGGGCCTGATTGATTGAAAGCTTGTTACCAGTCAATCTATCTGCATAGCATGGTTTAGTGTATTTTAAGCATCTCTAGCTTAGTTTTACCATAATGAGATCCCAGTACTCCCAGTATGTGCTCTATACTGCTCCGGATGCCTCTACTATAGGTATCAGTCTAACAGAAGAACAGATGGAGAGCACAGCAGTGCTCCTCAGATGGTTCTGCACTGTTTACTCCGGAAAGCACAGATAGCATATGCTGCTATCATATTCTCTTATTAAAATCTATATTTTGAAGAAGAACTAATCGAGGCTTTTGAAACAATGAGGGGAACGTGAAGTGTGGTGACCTTTTCAACAGACAGAGTGTGGGCTAGCTTTAAGCTAGCTTACCGTGTCTTAAATACTTTCATATTCATACATGCATGAAATATATACGCACACATTTTAATTTAGGCATGTTTTATATTAAATAGCCAACAACACAAACAAGATTTGAGAACATCTCACTCCATGTTTTGCCATGAAAATTTTTATCTTGCTTTTAAAGTGTTCAACGCTGCACTTAATATGTGTTGTGTTGCTTTGTGTGTAGCCAACACCACTTTACACTAACAATGCAGGCTTGGGAAAAAAATTGCATTTCAAACCGCACATCCATCATTGCTTTGTGCTTCAAACTGTTTGGTATGATGTAAAGATCAGAGAAAGCAATTTACCAGCATCCCGTCATACAAAGAGCTGCTAAAATCAGTTAAACACTCCAATGTGTTCACAGAAGCCGCGTCTGAGAGATCCTTAATATCAAGGGTTTTACTTATTGTCTGTTAATTAGTGCAGCCATCAAATGGCCCATGTGATTACATCTGTGATTAACAACCGTCTGCTTGGGTTTGAGTTTGGAGAGTTAGTCATGAGAACGACCCTAAGGACACAAACTGAATTGACTGTTTTGCTTTCCATTTAGTCCCTTGATATTTGTGCTTTGTAACGAGTCAGTGAACCCGCAGGCCTGCTGTCAGGGTGGTCTCACTAAGGTCCACTATGACAAGGCATACTCATTAGCCCAATCTTTCAATATTTTTTCTTCAAGGCCCCATAACTTGCTCCTGGAACCTGATAATCTAATTAGTATCTGCCCCTAGTAGTCATACAGTATTTGGATGTTTACGAATATGTATGCATGCACTTTATTTTACATAACGTCACATTTTATCTTTGATTTGTAATTACTCCTAACAATTACTGCAAAGATGCATGCATGCAAACACATAAATGCAATTTGTTTCATAAACTACGATTCTTCACTGCCTCCTTCTACAAGGAGATGTCGGAGGACAAACTCGCTGGCTGTGTGATTAACAGCTGGGGTTAAAATAATGTCATCATCTGCATAGGAGGTGTTGTGCTGTGGACGGTATAAATTAGACTTAAGCAATGAATGCAGATCAGATGAATGGATCAGAATCACAATGCCTCCATTCAAGGCGATGGACATTCGTTTAACGATACTTACAGTACAGCGGATGCTCAATGCAGCTGCATCTGAAATGCATGTGCTATAGGGGTGCTGTAGAACATCTTGGACGGCAACAGGGTGATTTAAGGGAGATTGAGAACAGCCCAGATGCAAGACTGCCTGTGGCTATCCGTCCAGGACGTGCCTTGTGTCCAAAAAAATACGCATGCCAAGCTGGAGCACAGATTTCCTGTTGCTGTTGCTGATATGTAAACGTTTGTCCGCGACATCAGCAACAAGAATTTGGTGCTCCAACCTTTTTATTCAATTACCTACGTGTTTGTTATCCATTTTCCCAGCATATCTGCTCCTTAACGCTCGTTTCATCACTCTGACGCATATTCTCTCAACTTGGCCATGCAGTAAAGACACTACCAATTATATTTACGAACAAATCGCCTTCGGTTTAGCCGAGAAATGGTTCAACTTACCGTTTCAACGCAAGTCATTCCGGGCGATACAGCGATATGTATTCCGTTCATCTATAGCGCAGTGCTCCGGAGAGCGGAAAGCGCGCGCCACGCAAAAGAAAATACGCGCGCGTGTTCTTCTTCTTTCCAACGCAGATAGAGAAAGAACCGTGGATGCTTGTCCAAAAATTTAGGTTTTGCCTTGCGAATGAGGCAAAATCCAGCAGGTGAAAGCCGTCGGGAAGCTTTTTAAGAGTCCCTTACACTGTCAACCTCCTCCGTCCTCCGCGTTCCGAGGCGCATCTGCAGCCGCTCGTTCGGTTGTCACATTGACATGCCTCTGTCTGCCCAGCGGTCATTAATATCGGAACAGCCCCCGAGTCTCCAGAGATCAACCAATAGCGGCGGGGCGGAGACACATTTCCGCACCTGATTGGCTAAACTGCCACGTCTGTCAGAACAAATGCGTTGGAGAAGTAATAGGAGGCTGAAGAAATGGATATTTGTTAGTATTGTAAGTGATTGCGTCGTGTTTTGGGGTTGTTGTTTTTTAGATACTGTATATAAATGTTACTTTAGAGTGTGTTAGCGATTATATAGCCTAGTGTGTGTGGTTTCTGAAATAATATTTACAGTTATGAGAGGCTGAGTTCATTGTCACATTGGAGAAGGTGAGGTTGTTTGTTATATTATGTATTAGTACATACTTTACAAGTCTTACCAAAGATTAGCATTTACGCTGAAACAAAGTTACAATGAAATAATTCAGATAAGACAAATCATTCTGCAAACAGAAACATTTAAAACATTTAAAAGATGTGAAAACTTGGTGAATTAAACTAGTAATGTTGATATACATTAAAAACAGCACTCACATGCAATATTGTTTATACAGTAGGAATATTTCATTGCAAAAAAAAAGAATGTTTGCTGTTAATTTACTCTTATTGAAGGCAAACACAATGTTGGTGATTATTTCTTAAGAATATCTATATTTTTTTAGCTTAAACCATGGTCCACGTGATCTATAAAACACAATTCAGCAAAGCTTTGAGGGTCAAAAAACCCATATACAGGCAAAATAAAATTAATACTCACAAATTGTAGTATTACAGAACAGGTCTGGTCAAGAAACTGAACAGTATTTACAACATTACCTTAAATCCACAGCTTGGACAATTAGTCCTGAGAGTGTTGGTCCTGGAGCACAAGCTTCTGTAGTGTTGGACTGAAGAAAATAAAATACCTTCATGTTGGATAACCTGAGGGTGAGTAAATTGACATCAAAATTGATATTTTTTGTCTTTTAATCTTACTTTTTTAAGTCAGGGGTGTCTGAAGTCTGTCCTGGAGGTCCAGTGTTCTGCAGCGTTTAGCTCCAGCCCTAATTAGACACACCTGAACTAGCTAATCAATCTCTTACTGGGCATACTAGAAGATTACAGATAATTATGTCGAGGCAGGTTGGAGCTAAACTCTCCAGGACTGATATCGGGCACCCCTGCTTTAGATAATAAATTACTGTTCTTATATATTTATGTCTGTGCTGATTTTAGGACAAGAACTGCCCAGCAATCAGGTTTCTGGGATGGAAATAAAAACTAATCAGGAACGGAAGGTACAGGACTGTACAGTAAGCTTTCCATGTGTCCAATACATGTGGTTCTTTTCATATGCAGTATTTCTTAGGCTGGGGACTGATTACTGAGTTGAGGTCCTCTTAAGTCAAAGCCTAGTGCCTCTGGGGATTGGAAAATAGCTGTAGCAACTCAATGTAAACTGCTCTGGGGATAATAACTTTTATTTTCTATGTCTGTTTGTTTGTTTCTTTTCTACTTTCTTGTTTCGTTTCCACTTTCATTTGTAATAATCCTGTTATAGATGTGTTAGGGGACCGCGGGGCACAAAGTTTTAAGATATTTGCTCAGGGTTAACCATGGCATGCTTTCGAGGTTTTCACCACAGTGTCGGAAGACGTCTTCCTGCCATTTATGGAAAAAGTTTGGCAAAATTTGGATGAGAAACACAGGAGAAACCTTTTTTGCAGCATAAAAGTATTTTTAATTTTAGTCAATATTTTTTTATTTAAAAAAAAAATCTGAAGGTATGTACGTAAAATTTTTTATTGTTGTGATCACCGTCTTCTAGGCTAAAAGATAAAACCATTTTGAAAGATGTAAAAAACACACAGTGACTGCTAGCCAGTTTTGAGGAAAACACAACACTGTGAGGTTGGTTGTAACAGGGTGTTACAATTAAGCCACACACTGTTGGACACCGACTAAACTAACAAAATATTTTCATGAATTTTAAGTGTAATGTTGAGAACTTTTTAAATAAAAATGTTTTTTAATAGAATTTTTTTTATTAGAAAAAAATATTTTATTGCTCATAATGCAAATAAATGCATTGTATAATAATGGATAAATGGATAATAATGCAAATAAATTCAAACGTGTTTATCCAATAAACAAATACATAAATAAACTTACTGTGCTCTGTAGAATAAAAAAGAAATGAGCCAAATACTAAGGAAATCTAGCTCCTACACTGAAAAAAGTGTTTCATGCAAAACTGTTGCAAACAATTTATTTGTGTTGAATTTAAACAAACAAATTAAATTGAGCAATGTTCAACTTAATTTGTTTGTTTAAATTCAGCCCAAATAAATTGTTTACAACCACTTAACGTAAAAAAATTGAGTAAATCCAAGGAATCATCTTTGAATAATTTTTTTCAGTGTATTTAAAGTAAACTGAATTTAAATTAATTGTGCGAATCTGCCTTTATAAACATGTGTAACAATTAACTCTCTGTCTGTTACAACTTGCCCCACAGGTGGGGTAAAATAGTAACATTTTTACTCCTGGCGCCTTTGGCAATACTGCACAGAAATCATAGGTCCGGCGATCATAATTTCAGTGTTCATTTGTAGGAGAGGCTTGTGTGTTGTTGGTAAAAAAATATGGTTTGTCTAACCCTATTATTCTGTTCATTATTTGATCAAAACCAAAAAGTGTTACATTGTGCCCTGCTCTCCCCTAAAACAGCAGTATTGATAAAAGCTAATCAGCAACAGAAGGTACAGTACTGTAAGCTTTCCATGTATCCAATACATGTGGATCTTTTCATATGCTCTGACAGAACACGTTCTCTTTGCTGTGAGTTGACCCTGTTTTCAGGGATGAATTCACTGTGAAGGTGTTTTCATGAAACGGACCTGTCTTGCTTTACAGCCCATGTCCAGGTCCTTCACAGCTCACCCACGGGACTGAACACACCTTGAGAAAACAGGTATATAACTCATAATAAAACTCCCAATAGGGTCGGACGCTGGTCCATTTTTTTTTTACATCTGGCATCAGGAGACTTCTCTGCCAAAGAAAAATGTGCATGTACTATGAAAGCATAAATCTGGGTTTTGGTTGATGTCAGCAACTACAGGGGTTTTCATCAATCCATGCCCCTTTTTATGAAAAATTTAAAGGGGAATCCGGATGTTGTGTGGTGGTTTCGTTATGGCATTTTTTGCAGCATCTGTTTTCTGACAGCCGGAGCCTTGGAGGGCAGTGCAGTTTATTGACTAGAGTTTCACAGTTATAAATGTTTTTACAAGAAACTTAGAGAAGATACATTAACAGCCGCTGACAGAGACAAAGGTTGTTGAACGAAAAAGTATTTTAAAACTGCACGTCTATTGATTGTGAAGCCTTTGTTAATTGATTATGGCCGGTTTATATGCACTTACTGTACACAGCTGTAAGCAGTGCCTTAAAAATGAACAAGCACCAAATGTGAGTTGAAATCTGTGTTGGCGAGATTATGAAATCAATTGGCCAATAATGTTTTTAATAGTTTTATTCATGACTGAGTACACAATGTGGTTTGTTCTCTCAGATCAGCAGACAATGTATGCAAGTTTTATCTGAGCTTATCATTTGAAAATGCAACATGTGGCCAACATCTCTGCAAGTTGTGAAGCATTTTCCCCATCATCGGTCAATACAAGAGTAGCAGTTCAAAAAAGTTTACTTGGTCACTTGTGCCAAAATATAAGCTCTACTACAATAGAGTAAAAATGAGACAACATGAAGGAATTAAGTTAACTTATTAGTTTTTGCAAATTTAAGTGGATTGAACATAAAACAATTAAGTTGTCCCCCAGAAAACTCAAGAATTGTGTTGTTTCAGCTCATTTTAAATAAGTATAGCTTGAACAAGCATCAAAGCATTTGAAAGCAAATGAAAAACAACCATAAATATATTAATAATATTAACGTTACATTTTTAGTATGAAATATTTTACTATGTAGTTTAATTATTTCTATGTGATTAACACTAATAAATAATAACAAATGTAAAAATGTTCTAATTAATACTTGAAAATAGTGACTGGAGAAATATGCATTAATTATAGTAATTTTTTTGTTTGTTTTAGGCCCTGTTAGTATTATCAAATGCGTTGATTTAATTTCTGTTAATATTTTAAAGTCAAATAGTTTCTTTGCTTGTCATCCAAAAATTGGTTAATGAACTATACATATTTTGGCAATTAATATTCTATAAAAGCAGAATAAGAGATGATTCATTATATATTATTTCATGTTTTTTTTTTTTTTTTATGACCACAATTTCATGTCCTCGAAATGTCAGTTGTTTCCTCGAAATCCCGAGTTGTTTTTGCTTGTTTTGTTTTTTTCAAGCCCTTTTGGTTTAGAGGTGACAAAAGTTGTATACATCACGGATGAGCAAATTCATTTTTACTTTGGTCGAGGACTCATCCAAGCTGAAACAGTTCTATGTCTGTCATTGATAGACCGTTTCCAAAGGGAGCTACAACTTTATCGCCACAGACATTGTGGTGACTGTGAACATGTGGTCAAATTCATTGCCAGCCCAGTCGTATGGTACTGAATGATGTTTGACAGATGCAGATTAAATGACTTGCGGCTGAACACAGAAACTGTGAGTGACATGTTTTCTTGTGAGGAAAAATAAATCAAAATAAAGAAGGCATGAACTTTAGGTCTTCTATATTATTCAGATTATTAATGTTAATATATTTAACTGTTTGCTCGCCTTAACTGTATGCTCGCTGAACTTTTCCTGCTTTATATATATATATATATATATATATATATAGAGAGAGAGAGAGAGAGAGAGAGAGAGAGAGAGAGAGATAGATAGATAGATAGATAGATAGATAGATAGATAGATAGATAGATAGATAGATAGATAGATAGATAGATAGATAGATAGATAGATAGATAGATAGATAGATAGATAGATAGATAGATAGATAGATAGATAGATAGATAGATAGATAGATAGATGAAATCAGATTTATTAAACCCCCTTTGAATTTTGTTTTGTTTTTTAAATATTTCCCAAATGATGTTCAACAGAGCAAGGAAATTTTCACAGTATGTCTGATAATATTTTTTCTTCTAGAGAAAGTCTTTTTTGTTTTTATTTCGGTTAGAATAAAAGCAGTTATTAATCTTTTAAAAACCATTTTAAGGTCACAATTATTACCCCTTTAAGCTATTTTTTTTTTTTTTTCGATAGTCTACAGAACAAACCATCGTTATACAATAACTTGCCTAATTACCCTAACCTGCCTAATTAACCTAGTTAAGCCTTTAAATGTCACTTTAAGCTGTATAAAAGTGTCTTGAAAATTTTTTCATTGTTTAACCTATTGATATTTAGCTGAAAATATGAACAAAAAACTCTCATCCAGAGCTAACAGCAGTTTTATCAAAAAGCGGATATCTTTGTTAAATATTTGTGCGCCACAATTATTGGCACCTCCTATGAATTCTTATAAGCAAATTATAAAGTATATAACTTGATTTCCCCCACTGTAAAACCCAAAAAGTTAAGGTAACCCAAACCATTTGAAGAAACCGATTGCAACAACCCATTTAAGTTCAAAAACTAATCCTAATGAGTACTGTGAACCTAATCCATTTGAGTAAACAAAGCAATTTGAGTACTGTAAAGCCCAATAAATTAAGGCAACTCAAACGGTTTGAGGAAACCGATTGCTTCAAACCGTTTGAGTTAAAAAACTAATCTATATGAGTACTGTGAACTAACTCCGTTTAAGTTGAAGTAATCAGGTATTTAATTAACTTATTACTACCTTCAACACTGAGTTCAAAACTCTTTTCACATGAGTAGAATTAACTTTCAATAAATTTAGAGTTAACTACACTCATTTCATGTGATAAAGTTGACTGTTGGGTTTTACAGTGCACTGCTGTTGTACATTTTTGTAGTAGACTTGGGTGAGTAAACAGAAGTTTCACAGTGGTTTAAATATGAGGAAACACAAATGGTTAAACAATAAAGACATTTTTGAAACTCATATTTAATATTAACATAATTTTATATGAAGTGTATTTTATTATTTTATACCCCCATGTTTCTGAAAATATAGTGCAGTTCTTCATGTGCTTCCTCCAGGTTAGTGGTCTTGACAAACCACCTGTAGGCGACACATTCTTTTCCTTTCCATATGCACCAGACACATTTTTATAAGCACGCCATACATATTGGAAAATATTGTGCAATTCTGAGTGTACTCCACGCAGGTGAGCGGGCTTGACAAACCACCTGTAGGACACACTATTTTCCTTTTTATATGCACCACACACTTTTTTATCAACTGATATTTCTGAAAAACACCCTACAATTCTCAGTGTGCTTCATGCTGGTGAGTAGGCTTGAAAAACCACCTGTAGGAAACATATTTCCCCTCCATATGCACCAGACACATTCATATAAGAAAAATATTGTGCAATTCCAAGTGCGGTCCACACAGATGAGTGGGCTTGACAAACCACCTGCAGATGACACAATAGCTGTTTCTCAATATATGTTCTTAAGCAATCTTGCGTCCTTGTGTTCTCATCATCATTGACCACCAAATTTCAATAAACCTAGAATAATCAAGACTAGAGGATGCGTTAAAGAATCCCGGATGTGTTCTTGATATTGAGGATGAATTGAATATGTATGCAAAGCACTCGCTTGAAGTCCCAGAAGTCATAGCGGCTAAATACAGGATGATTTATATTCAGTATTATTTACAGTTCAGACATATAACTAGTTTATCTCAGGAGTTTTTCTAAATCAGATGTGTTGGTAAACATTCACATGGAAAAAAAAATGAAGGCATAAACACATGCAAGGTGTTAAAGGTATTTATTTGCTGAAGGTCACAGCAGTTTTATTTCTATCATGCACAGAATCATTGTAAGGCTTTTGTACAACAACTTCTTTGCAGTCTTGGTATTAAGAAACAGCCACTCTCTCTTTTCTATTTGCTTACAGTGAGGAAGAAAACTAACTTAGCATTTATATATTTCTACTCTCTGATGATTTGACATGCTTCCTTTATCCTCATTGTAAGTCGCTTTGGATAAATGTGTCTGGTAAATGAATAAATGTAAATATTAACGGTGGACCCTGTAGCTGTAGATATACACAATCCCATTTCTCAATATTCACAGCATCAGCATCAGCATCAGAGTTGTAGATTAGCTGGACAAGTGACGTAGTATGACAGTGGGGTCCCTGCAGAGACATATGAGCTGTTTGGGAATCCGCCTCTCCAGCTGTAGTGGGTTTTGCAGTGTGGGGCTGTCGGTGCCTGCAGTGCAGTTAACTGGCTGCCCAGGTGGGGGTTTGTTTAGTTAAGACTGATGTAGAGACCATCAGCCAACAGCCACACACAAACATCTCACTCTGCTCATTAGGCCTCCACACTACCATTATTCTCAAGCTACTTTGCAGAATAAAAAAAGATGTGTGTGTGTGTGAGAGTGTGTATATATATATATATATATATATATATATATATATATATATATATATATATATATATATATATATATATATATATATGTAAATATATATGTAAATATGTATGTGTATATATATATATATATATATATATATATATATATATATATATATATATATATATATATATATATAGTGTATATCTATGTGTGTGTGTATATATATATGTGCCCCCAGTGGCGCCCCTGGCAGGATCAGTGACTTTACTACAGTCTTTCTTTCTTTCTTTCTTTCTTTCTTTCTTTCTTTCTTTCTTTCTTTCTTTCTCTCTTTCTTTCTTTCTTTCAGGCCAGGTGCAGTGCAGGATTTATTCCACCTATTAAAGCCTGCATAATTTGTAAGTAAAAGAGTGAGAAAGGGGAGATTTATTAGCCGGTGATTAGAAGCTTGTGTCAGCACACTGGCTAGCACTGCGGATTAGTTTATGTATTTCCAATCTTGCATTCTATGCTCTTTAAACGTCCTTGTTAAAAGTGCAAACGACCATGAGAGCCAGTCATCATACACATTCAGCTTTTACTTCATTTAAAGTCAACACTATTAGTATTCTCACCACCAGCACCTGTGTAACAGCATCTCTTCAAGTTTTGCTCTGAATGCTACAAAAGATGACTGATAAAAGGATGGATTTCTTTTTTGTTCTGTTCAAAAAAGCAGATCGAGGTTGCGGTTTTAACTGTGGGATGTTCAAGGGGCTCTCCAAGGAGTTTTGTTGTCTTTCCTGCCTGCTCTGGCTGAGTGTATAGGTAAATCTGTCTTGCCTCAGCCAATAATAAAGAGCCAAACTCCAGGAGAGAGCAATGACTGCTGTCCCAGTCAAAAAGGATTTCAGCATCAGGATATACTAGAGATGCATCTATCTATCTATCTATCTATCTATCTATCTATCTATCTATCTATCTATCTATCTATCTATCTATCTATCTATCTATCTATCTATCTGTCTATCTGTCTGTCTGTCTGTCTGTCTGTCTGTCTGTCTGTCTGTCTGTCTGTCTGTCTGTTGATGCAATTTCGGACACAGTCCCAGTGTTGTTGTTTTTTAACACTCTGAGAGAGTGTACTGTTTTGTTTACAGTTTATAAAGGTTAATGAGATTTACAAATATCCCTATAATTTTATTTTATTTTTTTTACTTTTTGGAACATACAAAAGTCATAGCTCTTGCATAAACATGAGCTATAATGTAAACTGATCAAGCAAAAAAAATCTGAAATGAATGTGAATATTTATTACATATGTACAGGGCTTGACATGAACTTTTTTGATCACTGGCCACTGTGACTAGTAGTTTTCTAATGTTACTAGCCACTCTGCATTTTCACTAGCCACAATTTTGTTGTTTGGAAAGTATATTTAGCTTCATAAATTTGACTTAGGCATGCTAAAATTATTTAATTAACATTTTGTGTTATGTCCACATGCCTCATTCATTTAACATTGTGTGTGTCGTGTATGTCCTTGCTAAATGAGCATGAGCAAATGGGCTGTGGTTTCACTGTGTTCCATTGGAATTAGTTCTAATTGCGCATGATGAAAATAAATAAACAAATAACTAATTATTTCTTAGCTACAAATTTTAACTAATTAAAAACAAGCTAAATATAGCTGTATACGTGCACTATTTATTCAACAAAACCTTTCTTTAAAAAAGTAGATTTTAAAATAACTATTTTCATGTATCTAAAACTGTGCACAGTAGTCTGTCCAGGCTAATGGTCCCAGATCACCAGTTAACTATACATAAATGGGAAGTGAATTTCCTATTAAATCAATGTTATTGCAAAGGATGACATTTAAACTATAAATAAAAAAGTAACTGTAAGCAAAAAAAGCAGGTGAAAAACACACCTTCTGCGGTAATAAAAGTATATCCACGTGCACACATTAATAATCTGTTCAAGGAATGGTAAAAAGCGAAAGCTGCAACTGCTGCTGCTTACAAAAATACATTTTTAAAAAAGAATCTGAAGCTTTTGAAAGCAGCAGGACTGTGAGTGCACGAGCATCACTTTTTGTCAGGTCTATTTCAAAGAGAACTGATAGCACAGGTTGCGTTTGCAGACACGTTTGCTTCGCGCAAGCAAATAGAAATGCGCAAGCTAAACTCTCGTGCGCGTCACATTAGCCATACGCGCGATACAAAGTGAAGTAAAGCCTGCATCTCACCATGTGCATGATCATCCTCTCATTCGGTATTCACCTGCTTTCTTTTGCTCACGAGAACAGTTATTTTGTCAGCCGTGCTGCTTTTCGATGATCTGCAATTGAAAAATTATTTTCAACCGGCCGAAGTGGCTAGTGTGGAGCGGCTCTTTAACCTGCTGAAATCTACCCGCATTTGGCGGGATGGCAGGTGTTAATGTCATGCCCTGCATACAGTTGAAGTCAAAATTATTAGCCCCCTTTTAATTTTTTTCTTTTTTTAATTATTTCCAAAATGATGTTTAACAGAGCAAGGAAATTTTCACAGTATGTCCGATAATATTTTTTCTTCTTGAGAAAGTCTAATTGTTTTATTTCGGCTAGAATAAAAGCAGTTATAATTTTTTTAAACCCCATTTTAAGGTCAAAATTATTAGCCCCTTTAAACATTTTTTTCCGAATTTTTTTAACTTGCCTAGTTAACCTAATTAACCTAGTTAAGCCTTTAAATGTCACCTTAAGCTGTGTAGAAGTGTCTTGAAAAATTTCTAGTCAAATATTATTTACTGTCATCATGGCAAAGATAAAATAAATCAGTTATTAGAAATGAGCTATTAAAACTATTATGTTTAGAAGTGTGTTGAAAAAATCTTCTCTCCGTTAAACAGAAATTGGAGAAAAAAAATAAACATACGGGCTAATAATTCAGTGGGGCTAATAATTCTGACTTCAACTGTATGTATAATATCTGTTGTTTTCTAGTGTAGTTTGTTTGCATTATTTTGCAGAACAGTGTCAGTGAAGTTAGAATGAAAAACAGGTGGCTGCCAATGGCACGTTTGGACCAAAAACATTTTGGTGATTGTTGCATCTCTTGGATATACATTAAAAACTGGATAAGACAGAAAAAGGAATAGAACAAGCTTTGTGTTGGAGCTGGCCCAAGTGTGGCAACAGAGTGCATTGAGCTGAAGTCAGATCTCATTGCATGCATAGACTTCAAACGCTCAATAACAAATTCTTGACTGGCTTTGGCTGTCCATTGTTGAATACCCTTTTCATGGTGCATGTGCAGTAGAAGCAGAATGATCCTGAAATTGAATCCTAGGATTTCCAGCTTGAAATTCTGGGGCCTTTACTGCTTATTCTTATATCATTTGTATTGCAGAGATACAGCCTGATGGGATACTGCATGTTGAAATGTGCTTTGATAAGTTCAAATCCAGTGTGCACTTATGTGAAATTGAATATCATTCAGTATTACTCTTTTTGCAGTGTGCTTTTGTCAGCTCTTTTATCTCTTGACGGACATCATCTTTTTGATTAATTCTGTATTTCTGCTATACTGTTAACTCTGTTCTCTCAGTTCTTTTATGTTTCGTATATTTGATCTTATTTTGTAACGTAGTCTCGTTTCTGCTGAATCAAACGTAATTGTATATTATTCTTTATGTATTTATTGAGATTTCTTGATTAATTCATAAGCAGAGTTGTCAGCATACAGGTTTATTTAGTTATTTATTTGTTTGCTAATTCATTTATTTTATAACACATTGTTTAGTTTATTAAGTAAATTTTAAGTATTCCTTAATGCAGTTTGTTTCCCCCAAATTTATTAGCATATCGTACTGCGCCCTAAAAGTATGTACTTTTTCTTTGTGAAGTAAACGTATATACTTTTGGGTGTGTAACAGTAGAGTTTGCAAGCTTTGGGACATACCACTTCCTTGAAAACAGATCGTTATGTTGCTTAGCATTGACGGATTTAGGCATGGGCAATATGGGTGACAAAAAAGTGCCCCAGTAAATGCTTTGAGATAAGATTTACTTTATGCAAGTGTACACAGTGGTTATCCAAAAATAATGACGTTAAGACATCAGACATTAGGGGCCATTCATTTGGCGTCTTTTGCACATGTAAGTTTGTTATTCAGCCTCCGCCGCTGAGACTGCAGATCTGCACAAGACGTTTGGCCAGCGGAGAAATTAAAATGGTCGTGCCCAACTGAGCCTGGTTTCTCTCAAGGTTTTTTTTCTTCACTTCCGCCATTAGTGAAGTTTTTTTTCCCTCTCCGCTGTCGCCACAGGCTTGCATGGTTCGGGATCTGTAGAGCTGCGCATCGTTGGTTTTGCTCTTCAGTGTTTGAACTCTCAGTAGTGATTATTAAACCACACTGAACTGAGCTAAACTGAACTGAATTTAAACACTACAAACTGAACTACACTGTTCCTATTTACTATGACCTTTTATGTGAAGCTGCTTTGACACAATCTACATTGTAAAAGCGCTATACAAATAAAGGTGAATTGAATTGAATTGAATTATTCTTTATGCGAAACAACGCTGGTGAAAACAAATTGACGCATGTGCACCGGAAGCCATTCCCACATGCCTCAACACGCGCTGCTCCTGATCCCGGTTGTTTACACGCTGATATGCGTCGACAAAACTAGTTTATATGATATGATGATGATACTTTGACTAAGCATGACTATGAAGCAGAAAGGAGGAATAATGAGTCAGGGAGGTAACTAAGACTTCATAATATTAATTCTCGGCCATTAGTCAGGTCTAAGACAACAGATAATTCTGTAAAACATATATTTTTTTGTATTCTATAGAACTGTCATAATTAATATTCATGCAAAAGTCTTAGAATATTACTTCAGTTGTGTCTTTGCATTGTTTTTCAGGTAATTTTTAAGTTTTGTTTGTTTTTCAGTTAAATTTTTAGAATAATAGTTGTATAATAATAATAATCATAAAAATGCATGTATACTTCAATTTTAACAAATAAATTTGTTGTATTATTTTAATATTTAAATGAATTGGTTAAGTGAATGATTCAATGATGCACTCAAAAAGAAATTCATTTAACAGGTTTTTGTTCAACAAATTATTGAAAATTATTGAAAATTACTATTATAAAAGCCATCACCCTTTCTGGCGATGCATATCAGTGTAACCTTTTTGTCTTAAACAGCTTGATTAGCGACAGTAGTTTTCTACATTTTACTAGAGATATGCAGTATGTTGTATAAATGGTCATTTATGTTTATATCTGAAAGCATGAGTGCAGAATGCAGTGCATTTAGGACAATAGAGACTATTATACAGTATGTTTTCCCTGTCTGGCTTCAGCACGTAGGTCAGTTTGCTCAATAGCTGCGTGAAAATTGTGTATGGCACTCGGACCAGATGTTGAAACACTGCAGATCAATGCTGTCTCCATTCTCTTTGATGTGCTGGAAACAACAACTATTCTTTCTGTTTTTGTCTACGGGAGAAAAACGGCCGATTCTGAAGTGCATGGACATGGCAACGACCTTCAGATTTGTTTAGTACACTTCAGTACTGAATGTGTTGGAAAAACGCCACTCAGACCGTCCATTTATGACAGACGCTTACCTAAATAACAGACGAAAAAGGATAACAATAAAACTGTTAAACATGTGTGGGAACATCCTGAAGTTTCTGTGCGAATGCCATTGTGAAATGAACGCTTTATGACGTTTGGGGACCGTAAGAACAAACGAACGCAGAGATGTGGCAGCATTGTGCCGGCATCTGAAATCTCCCTTGTTACCCTTTTGTTTCATTATATTCCTTTGTGCCGCCACAGTGAATGACTGGTGCTGATTATGCAAATGAGCCAGAGGAAAGAAGCATGGGTAATTATCACAGTTGTGGTTAGGCTTTAGGGGGGAGAAAAACTCTCCATCTACCATAGAGACACTATAAGAAAAAAAGTGTGAACAGCTTTAGAGCAGCTACTGGGAAATGAATACGGTCTCTTTATGTGCTGTATTGATAGATTTCCAGACATATTCTCTCTAATCAATGGAAGTCCATTCACTGGTTTGAAATAACATGTTGCTGTATGTTTCTTCAGCCTGCATTGAATACAATATTTTTAGCCTGCAGCTAATTATTATAGTTATTTCAATAATCGGTTAGTTTATTAAAGCGGCTATATGTAATAATTTGCCATGTGTTTATTGCTTTTCATTGGCAATGTTTGAACAGCTTATATGAGACATTTTCTGGCTTTCTAGCTGTTAAAATCTGTAGATATATTTTGTATATATGTAAAAGAAACTAAATGTTGCTGTTAAGAGTTCCTCAAATGTTTATAATATTCAAAATAATGGCAAAAATGTTAAATTCAATTTAACTGTATATTACTTTCTCCACTGTGATAGTTGGAAGATACACTCACCGGCCACTTTATTAGGTACACCTTACTAGTACTGGGTTGGACCCCCTTTTGCATTCAGACTGCCTTAATCCTTCATGGCATAGATTTAACAAGGTACTGGAAATATTCCTCAGAGATTTTTGTCCATATTGGCATGATAGCATCATGCAGTTGCTGCAGATTTGTCGGCTGATGCGAATCTCCCATTCCACCACATATTAAAGGTGTTCTATTGGATTGATGTGGTTACTGTGGAGGCCATTTTAGTACAGTGAACTCATTGTCATGTTCAAGAAACCAGTCTGAGAGGATTTGTGCTTTATAGCATGGCGCGTTATCCTGCTGGAAGTAGCCATCAGAAGATTTAGATTGTGACCTTGACAGGATGCTCAGTTGGTACTAATGGGTCCATAGTGTGCCAAGAAAATATGCCCCACACCATTACACCACAACCAGCTGCCTGAACCATTGATACTAGGCAGGCTGGATCCAAGCTTTCATGTCGTTGATGCCAAATTCTTACCCTACCATCCGAATGTCGCAGCAGAAAACGAGACTTATCAGACCAGGCATGGTTGTTTGTGAAAATCCCGGTCGATCAGCAGTTTCTGAAATACTCAGACCAGCTCACACCTGAAACTTGTCTATAGCACTTGCTCACTGCTGCTCTTATAGTTGTGTAAATTGCTTCCTTGTCCTCATTTGTAAGTCGATTTGGATAAAAGCGTCTGCTAAATGACTAAATGTAATGTAATGTAAATGTAGCCCACCTGGCGCCAACAACCATGCCATGTTCAAAGTCACCTAAATCACCTTTCCACCCCATTCTGATGCTCTGTTTGAACTGCAGCAGATCATCTTGACCATGTCTACATGCCTAAATGCATTGAGTTGCCATGTGATTGGCTGATTATAAATTAGCATTATGTTGGACAGGTTTTTGCACACAGGTACTGGCCTAACTTTTTCTAATTTTGGGTTGTACTAGTATAGTCTGTCTTAGGTTATGTGTATTGTTAAGTATTTATAGTTAGTATAGTTAAATTACTAGTATTTTATTTATGTATAGGTTTAAAATAGCTCTTACATCCAGTGTTGTTTTTATATTTATGATTATGTTTATGTATGTAGCACCGTGGTCCTGCGAGACACGACATTTCTGTCCACACATATAGTTGTATGACATTAAAGCGAATCTTGTACACTGATACTAACAGTATGGTTTTATAAACTTTACAAAGGTCCTGAAGTTTGCATGTTCAGGTCTCCAAAATGGCATGTAAACGAATTCCGCAAGTGGACGGAAAGTTCAATTTTTTAGTATAAATGTCCCCTTGGACACTTGCTGTGATATCTAGTCTAGAGTCTGTCAGAAAGACCAGCAGTAGATCATTATCCATGTCACTGAAGGATGTCTGCTGCTTATTGAGTAAAGCCTCTCTCATACTGCGATGCCAGTGTTAAAACAATCCAGCCTGAAAATGTGAAAACAGAGGGCCAAACCGCTGTCACTGGGTTAACAGGGGCAGCACAGCTCTCCCTTTCTATTTGCAGAATGCAGTAAGTCAGTTTGTCTCCAAACTACCGTAATGCAGGTCAATAGGAGGAGAAGCTACAATGGTGCTAAATTGGAAGCTCTCGAAATTGGCTTCTGCCCTCTGTATTTAGCCTTGACTCCAGTGCCGCAGTGCTAATGTGGCACACCTACCCGAACACCGCCTGTCGGAAATTGAAGTTGGGTTTTTTTGCAGACCAAACTTTAGGTTAAAAATATCCCCCCATTGTTCGTGGAAAACAATAGCCGCAGATTTGCGCCGGGTGACAAGATATGACGGCGCGAGGCCTTCTAGAAACGCACACACGCGGGTCTCTGCGGAGAACATGCTCACATAAATCATGTCCTGAAAAGCAGCTCCCTCAGGAAAATAAAAGTGCATTTGTCGGGGCAGTCAGCAGAGTTCATAGCTCACGGGCAGACGGCCAGAGTCTTATGCTGCAGCTCTTGCATCTGATCGCATATCAAATGGGATTATGACATTGCGCGTTCCTCAGCCCTGCATTTTTAATTGAATCACATGCTCCTCTTAATGCAATAATCTCCCAAAGATCCACAGCATAATGTTGGAATCAATGATAATAAAATCAGGCCGTTTCTTTTTTTGCGAGTCCTGCGGGAGCAACTCGAGATGTTGGATTAGGACGGAGACACTGTATGTGAGATGTGAGAAATGACACCCACGCTTCACTCCGGTAAAACGCTTCCAGAGATTGATCTGAATCATTGGCGACTCACGAGGCTGTTAAAATGGTGAAACTCCATCGTCTGTCCGTGTGGCATGGTGGTGACGGGTTTTCAAAGAGGGGTCCGCGCCGTAGGGAGCCTTTTACACGCTGACAGCCAAATAAAAGCCCGACCGAGGCTCTTTGCCCATTAACGTCATCCCTGAAAGCAGATTGTGTTGCCACGCAATTACACCGCGCTGATTCTCCAACAGCGGGTTTAGTTATCATTAATCCATCAGCTCAGAGATGGAGCTCCACTAGACAGGCATATTTGCACAAGCCGTCATTTTGGGAATTGATTTGTCTTTTGGCTGTTTTTTATTTATTTATTTATTCATGCAGAATTTGCATTGTTTGAACACTCTACTTTTGTTTTATTACTTTTTATTATTGTTTAAAAAAGTAATAGTCTTGGGAAATTTCTGCCATGAAACAGGGGGGTCCCATCCCACAAGGGGGCCTCAGCGAGATCTGTGGGCAGTCACGTCATATTTTTAAAAAAAATTTTAGCAGTGGACAATTAGGAGAACGATCATGTTGTCTTAGTTCATTTTATCCCCTGGCTGACCAAAAAAATTGGACAAATTTATAATTCAAACTGAACTATGGTTTTATTCCATTTCCACAAAGCAAAGAATGACCCAGCCACAGCGCAATATCTGCACCAAAGTTCTTTCTAACGAATGCATGAGGCCATCCAAATGAATACGACATTTGCAGAAGACTCACCCTCAAATCACAACAAGCCCAGACCCCAGAGCATTTTTGAGCATTATATATATATATATATATATATATATATATATATATATATATATATATATATATATATATATATATATATATATATATATATATATATTATTCATGCAGAATTGGCATTGTACACGCTATTTTTATTTATTTATTTACTTTTATTCTGTGAATATGAGAGGATTTGTAAGATAACATTTACACTGAATATCAGTGCAAATTTAAGTCCTAATTTAGTGTATTTCAGGGATGTAAATTACAGTAATACAGTAGATTAAACACAACACCGTTTCTGACTAAAAATTGATAGCTATTTGTGTGTTTTGGATGCAGCATTTGCATTGTTTGCACACTCCAACTTTATTTTTGATCACACTTTATTTTGAGGGTCCATTTAAGTTACATTGCATCTACATGCCAACTAATTCTAGGTTTGAGGTTAGGGTTTAGTGTAAGTTGAAATGTACTTGCAAAGTTTCTTATAGTAAGTTAAATGTCTGTTGAAGGAGCAGTATTAACAGATGTTAAGCAGACAGTCTACTAATACTCAAATGGACCATCAAAATAAAGTGTTACTTCATTTTTTACTTTTTATTGTGTGAGTATGAGAGGAGGTGTAAGGTAACATTTACTCTGAATATCAAATGTGTTATAAAAAGGAATAATTGGGTGTATTTGATGGACGTAGTCACAGAGGGCTGTGAGTTACTGTAAATAAAACAGCACTGTTTCTAACTTAAAATTGTTTTGGTTGTTCCTTTGCATGACATTTTTTTATGCCAAAAAATTATTTATTCATGCAGCATTTGTTTTGCACAAGCCATTTTATTTTTTACTTTTAATTGTGCGAATATGCGTGTAAGGAGGTGTAAGATAACATTTACACTGAATATCAAATGTCTTCAAAATAAAAAGTAATAATCTAGTGCGATTGAGGGAAGTCGTCACAAGGGCTGGCAGTTACAGTTATTTAACACAACACCATTTCTAGCTAAATTTGGATAGCTTTTTGTGTGTTTTGATGGTATTCGAACAGGTTTCAAAGTTATCATTCCTGTGTAAACTAAAAAAAAGAAGGCTTTTTGGGGGAAAACTATGACAAGCAATCAAAATTAGAGCATATTTGTTTCTTTACAAATTGACATTTCATATTTTAGTCATTCATTTCATCATTAACTAGGCATCATTTTAGCAGTAATTTGTCTCCAAGCAAATGAAACATGTTTGCATTGTTGTCAAGTGTACCTAAGCCCCAACATTACAATTAAATATTATATCATTTATCATACTTGTAGTAGTATTTCACACTTACAGATATTTGACTGAATAGAAAATGCGTATTTGGTGTGCTGTCCAAGGAGAGGGCTCTGAGATCAGAAAGACATGTCATTCCTCTTATCAGAATAGAGAGAGATAGGGTCAGAGTGCAGTGTCTAGCCTCGCACCAGAACGCTCCCTCCTCAGATTTAAGTACAGTAGGTATCGGGTTTAATAGTGTGGAGTTGGGGTGGTGGAGGGATGTTGAAATCAAGAGAAAACAGAAGTATGACGTGTTGTACTATTTATAGGGGTTTGGTCTTGAGGTGATTGGATAATAGAATGATTGTCAATGCTGAATTAGCCTCGTCAAAAACTGCTTGTGCTTCTCCCGAAATTTGTTTATAAAACATCCCTTAGAATGAATATGAAAATTTACACTATATTTTAATGTAAAGTATATGTTGATTAAAATAATGGTTTCAGCAGCGAAAAAAGCAATTAAGAAAGCATCTTGTCTAAGCTGAAACGTCCCTGATCCCTCACATAAAAGTAGAACTTTTATTTAAAGTTGCATTACATGCTGTTCACACATCTGCAACGAAACGTTCCTAAATACACCCTCTATTTAAATATGTCTAGCAGATGCTGTTTATAAATAACAGCACATAAAAATTCGATTTCCTCTTTGAGGACAACCAAATTGACTGAATAAATTGTTTTCAGTTTTGTGTTTGCGGGTAATTTCAAAACAGTGATTGACATCTTTTCTTTTTTTCATCCTCTAGTGAATCATCGGCGAATAACCCAGAGTGTAATATGGAATCTATTCCCAATCATCAATGCAGACTCCAGTGAGCTGAATCACATTCCGCCGCCTCCATGAGCAGCTGTCCGCAGTAATGGAAACTTATCAGTGACTGGTAAGAGATGATCTTCACAGCCACCAACTTCATTGACAGCCACTCAAGCGTCAAAAACGGCACTCATCATGCATTTGACACCCACACAACTGATACTGACGTCATGGCATCTACTGTAGAAGAGCACACAGCTTCATGCTGCATGTAAAATCCACAGCATACATACCAATTGATGCACTTATGCAGAATGCGGTCCCATTTTGTAGAATAAATAATGTAAACAATGTGTTCGGGTCCTAAAAGAAAATCTGCACTTTAAATACTTGAGTGATATACCTTTTATGCTGCTTTTTACAAGATGTACAATACGTTTCTGATGTCCCAAGAGTGTGTGTGTGTGTGTGTGTGTGTGTGAAGTTTCAGCTCAAAATACCACTCAGATAATGTTTTATAACTCTGAATCTCCCCCTTTAAGGCTTTAATCCTAATTGTGCCACTTTGGTGACTGTCGCTTTAAATTCAATAGAGATGGTGCTCTTTTTCAAAAGAGGGCGGAGCTACAAATGCTTGTGTGTCAGCATAGTGGCAGATTCAAAAACAAGACTAATGGCCTATGCTAATGGGGGAGAGATCGTCACTAATGGGTGGGGCTTTCCCCCTCTGATAACACATACAAAGGGAGAATGTCAATCAAAGTGTTTCTGCAGACTGTTTAACACATTTCTACCATTAAAAGCTGGTTATATTCACAGATCGTTGTCACACAACTGTGTTTAAACCCCTTATAAAATTGATTTTTGCATAATAGGTCCCCTTTAACTAAAAAAGTGTGAAATGTTGGACATTTAATGCATATTGTAGGTTTAACATACATTACATTAGCATACATAGTGCATACATCAACATACATTAACATACATAGTGGAGGATGTAGGATTTCATACACCATTGCTAGATTAAAATAACTAACGCCATGTGAAAATGCTAACTATAAAATATCATTATGCTCTACTATAAACTTCATACACTGTGTTTTTTGCATTGAGCGCTCTCTCAGAATTGTGACAAAATGAGACAAAGTGGTTTTGACAATATTGGAATACATGTGGTCACAAAAGAAATGACTATGACAGGTTAATAGGTGATGGTAATGCGTCGGTTGGCTGACCACTTGTAATTGGATCACTACTAGGTGTAATGAGGGCCAATATGAGCAGGAATCTATATCAACCCTCCTGTTGTCTTAGCATTCTGTGTAAACCATTCCCTTTTTGTGTGACCCACATTCAGTAAACCTTTAAAATACAGCAGATAAATTTGAATTCAATCTACAAATCTATTTTATTTTTTTGCATGAAGAAACAACCTAATGTTTATCATTAGCTCTGTGAATATCTAGGTTTAGATATTTTAATATTTAATCAGCAGGCAATACTCGTTTTTTTGACTGAAGCAAATGGTATGTACAGTTTGTACAGTATAAAAAAGTGGAGACCTATGTAATGTACCTACAATTCAAAAAAACTAAAGTGTGTTGGAGCGTACACGTGTGTGCCAGTCGTTTTTGCCAGTAGACGTAAATATTGTTTATAGCTGGTGGGTCAAAATTGACCTGAAGGAAAACCACTGTACCAGAAACGTTTAAAGAAAATTTTAAATAGAGAATGATTTCTTTTTTTTAATGTTGGTGTAGTTTTCGGAAAAAGAAATTCACTAATTTTAAGACCTTTTAAGTCCATTATGAAGCAAACTTCAGACCTTTACAGGGATAAACACTAAGGAATTTTTTCTAATGGCATTAGAAAAGATTTTAACTTGCCCCATCGAATTGAAGTTTTACAAACTAATTTCGAGACGAACATGTGATATGATTGATCGCAGCAGTTCTGTCATCCAGCAATAATTCAATCAGATTGATTGATTGTTACAATAAATAGACCGATTTCACCCTACTACCTTATCTTTGTTTTGGAAGAATCCCTCCTTCCACCCCATCTCCTCCTTTTCATCCCTTTACCAGGGGGAGCTCTTGAGATCTACCTGATATCGGACGCATTTTATGCTTATCGACCAGGTGGGGGTCCTGGGCTTGATTATCTCTGAGCTCAGGGTTTTCTCCCAGAAAAGCATGCCAAACCTGCTAATAGCATCAAGTAATATCTAAGTGTAAACTCTTGAAACTAATTTTAATGAAGTTACTTCTTAACCACATTTTAAATGCATCAAAAAAGCTAAATCTAGTATATGTTTACAACTTAAAAAAAACTATAATAAACTAAATTTATGCACAACTGTCTGTCTAAAATATATGGAGAAATGTTATTGTAAGGAAGATGACTACAGTTCTATTGAGATGGATTATTGGTGATTGGTCAGCCCGACAGACAGAGGAAAAAGACCTACAACACAAAATTTCAGTAAATTTAAGATCTTTTAAGACCATTATGGAGCAAATTTGAGTCTAAACTCTAAGATTTTTTTCTAATGGCATGGTTGGGCCAATGAAAAAGATTTTAATGTGCCTCATCGAAACAATTTTAATTAAGTTATTTCTTAAGCACATATTTTATATGTAAAAAAATCTGTTCAAAAAACTATAATAAATTACATTTCTGCACAACAGTCTGTCTAAATATATATGGACAACTTGGAAACAAATGTTATTGAGTTCAGATGGTTTATTGTTGATTGGTCTGCCTGATAGACAGAGGACAATTAAGACCTGTTTAAGATTAAAATGATTTAAGAAATGATTTACAACAAAAAAATTCAGTAATTTTAAGACCATTATGAAGCAAATTTCAGACTTATGCAGGGCTAAACTCTAAGGATTCTTTTCTAATGGCATGGTTGGGCCAATGAAAAAGATTTTGAAATGCCTCAACGATACAATTTTAATTGATTTTTTTAACCACATATTTTAAATGTGACAAAAAAAAGTCTAGTAAATATTTGCAAGCTCCAAAAATTATAATAAACTAAATTTATGCCCTGTCTGTCCGTCTAAAACATATGGAGAACTTTGAAACGAATGTTATTGTAAGTAAGATTACTACAGTTTTATTAGGATGGATTTTTGGTGATTGGTCAGCCCGATAGACAGGATAAAGACCTACAACACAAAATTTCAGTAAATGTACGACCTTTTAAGGCCTAAAATTTTAATTTGGAAGTTTAAGACAATATATTAAATTTTAAGACCCCCTGGACACCCTGTTTTAGGTTTTGCTCTGCTGTTAACTTGATGCCCGGGTCATTTTTTGACCCATAAGTTAACAGGAGGATTAACAGTCAATTTTGATTGCATGCTTTCTTTATGCATTATTCTCTGCTGTTTATCAAGAATGATGGAGGTCTTCAATTTATACTTTTTTGCTTTTTTGTGCTGTGGCATTTTCTCTGTTGACTTTTATCAGTCGCCCCTTTCAGCTTGACTGTGCTCTGTTATTGTGTTTTTTCTGAATAAGTAAGTGACAGAAATAGTTTTTAGCATTGAAACAAAAAAGGCTGCTCTGCAACTATAAAGATGAATACAAAACATGGCAAGTTTTGCCATTTAATTAAATCGGCCCTTTACAAGTTCCTTAACTTCCATTAAAAATGTTTTTTCAGTCCAGAGAGAACAATGTGGGAATCTGTGGGAAACAGTGGCTGTGCAACGCACTCTTTTCATCCTACCCGACTGTACAAATGGACCTCATTGTCTACGGAGAAATTCGATTTTCTGCCATGCGCCAGCTCTACATAAACTCCTCTCTGGGGTCTGATGCCACCATGCTCAGGCTTATCAACAGCACTCAGGGTGTGAGATTGAGTTCTGGCGCATATTAAACCATGGGGAGACCAGGAACGAGAATCAGAAATACAGCATAATCCCTCTAGAGATCCATCTCTCCTTCAACACCCATCTGCCTTCATCTCATACAGACTCCATCCTCAAAACCAAAAACTCATCCCTCCTTTTGAGTGTGTAATTTGCTCCTTTATCTTCTGCTCGGAGCCAGCCCCTAAAATGAAGTCATTATCATGGTTCCTTGCAGCAAAGCTCAAGCATGGTAGAGAAAGACGTCCTTTGCAGATCCCTAAAGAGGCTGGATAAAGGAGCTTGGCTATCAGCTCTTCGGAGTGAGATGGTAAACCTGCATATGAGCTCAATCCACCTCCCTGCTGCGTTCCTAAGCTTCTGCTGTAGGCATGTTGGAGGAAAAAGTACTACCTTGATATGCTAATTGAGCTTTTATCAGAGAGGACACTATAACACTATTATTATTTGTATTATTTTTAAGAAAATAAACTCATTTATTTATTTGGGCCATCAGAAAACCTTTAAGATAACAGTGATCTTTAAAAAAAACTGTATCTTTAAATCAGTAAACTATTTTTAATTATTATTATTATTATTATTATTATTATTATTATTATTATTATTATTATTATTATTATTATTATTATTATATATACATTTTTGATTCCTCATATGACTTTTAAGTGAACAGTGCTTAAAAGAAAAAAAAAGTCCTGCAATCTGTAATGTGAAGTAGACGCTGATAACTAGAAGTGTGGATCCAAACGCAGGGTTTATTAGCAGGATTGTCAGGCAAGCAACAGTCAACACAGGAGCAAACAGATACGGGCAATCCAGAGTCGTAGTCAACTAAACAGGCAGATGGTCAAAAGGTAGGCAGCAGACAACGTAAAACAAACAAAACAAAGCCAGGCTCAAACACAAGAGTCAAGGCAAGGAAAACGCATCGTAATGTTCACAGTTTAGTATAACAAGACTCAGCCATGAAGTGTGTGTGCTGTGTTTAAAGTCCATGTAATCAGTTCAAAACGATCATCTGGCTGTATGCAATCAGTCATGATCAGGAACCGGTTGTGAGTGTGTGTGGTGCATGATTGGACCTTGTAGTCCATATATCAGCAGATTTGTAGTTCTCTGTGAGTTTAGCAGCGATCTGTAAGGATTTGATTGCACAAATATCCCGAAGAACCTTCAGTTAACGGTTCTTTCACTGGACAAAATATGCAGTATATATTATATTATATCTATTTTTGTCTTGTTTCTAGTTTAAATATCTAAAAACTCATGGGTCAAGAAGCATTTTCTAGACAAGCAAAAAATATTGTCATGTTTTAAGAAATAATGCGTCAAAAATAAGTTTTTTTTTTTTTAAACAAACGAAATAATCTGCCGATGGTGTACACAAAATAATCTTACTTTTAGGTTTTTTTTCCTTACCCCATTGGCAGATTATTTAGCTTGTTTTTAAGGAAAACTCATTTAATTTAGCATAATATTTCTTAAAACAAGACAATGAGCATGTTTACATGGACACCAATGATCCGATTTTAATATGATTAAGACAATACTCTTATTAAGAGTCTACCATGTAAACAGAGATTTTTGATGACCTTAATCTGACTAAAGTCATAATCGAACTAAACTGAAATCAAATTAAAGCATGTAGAGTATGCCGATTTTATCCACAGTGACATTAATTGCATTATGTGCGATAACATGTAAAACAGGATTATGAAAGGAACATTCAAAAAGCAACTCGTGTAAACACCTTAATAATCTTATATATTCCTGTATATCTTCTATGATGCCTACTCACTGTATAAAATGGTTTATTAGTCTCCCCAATTTCCGGAGAGAAGACTTTTTTCAACACACTTCTAAACATAATAGTTTTAGTAACTCATTTCTAATAACTGATTTATTTTATCTTTGCCACGATGACAGTAAATAATATTTGACTAAATATTTATCAAGACACTTCTATACAGCTTAAAGTGACATTTAAAGGCTTAACTAGGTTAATTAGGTTAACTAGGCAGGATAGGCTAATTAGGGAGGTAATTGTATAACGATGGTTTGTTCTGTAGACTATTAAAAATAAAGCTAATAATTTTGACCTATTTAAAATCAATTTTAAAAAATTAAAAACTGGTTTTATTCTAGCCGAAATAGAACAATTAAGACTTCCTCCAGAAGAAAAAATATTATCAGACATACTGTGAAAATTGTTAAACATAATGATCTGACTTCAACTGTGTATATATATATGGTATGTTTATAAATATATTAAATGATCTGTTTTATTTTATTACTTATTATTACATCATGCACATTCATTTTAAAAAGTGTACAGTGTACAGAATTTTTTTCTTTTTTAATTATTTCACAAATTATGCTTAACAGAGCAAGGAAATTTTCACAGTATGTCTGATATTTTTTCTTCTGAATCATTTTAAGGTCAATACTATTAGCCCCTTTAAGCTGTGTTTTTTTTCGATAGTCTCTAGAACAAACCATCGTTATACAATAACTTGCCTAATTACCCTAACCTGCCTAGTTAAATGTTACTGCCTTTAAATGTCACTTTAAGCTGTATAGAAGTGTCCTGATAAATATCTAGTCAAATATTATTTACTGTCATCATGACAAAGATAAAATAAATCAGATATTAGAAATGAGTTAATAAAACTATTATGTTTAGAAATGTGTTGAAAGCATCTTCTCTCCAACTAAACAGAAATTGGGGGAAAAATAAACAGGGGGGCTAATAATTCAGTGAGGCTAATAATTCTGACTTCAACTGTAGATCATTGCTATCTGTGTTCAGCATTTCCTCACCATGTCAGGACTGTCTTGTATCAGCAGGATAGAAAGATAAGTGATAAATTTGTCGACATAGCGTGTTTCTATCCCACAGAGGAGAAACACATTGTGGATACATAGTTCAGCGGCAGCAGAGTAAGATGCTCTACAGAGAGACAGCACGAAGCACTGCCTCATTTACCCCGACTCCAGAAAGTCACATGATAAGTATCAGCTGTGATATACAACAGTGTGTGTGTGTGTGTCCAGATATGTACATGTGCTGTCGTCTGCGTGGTTGTGACAGCGTGAATTTGTTTTAATAAGCTGAACGTGACGATGCAGTGGAATCCTGTGAGGCTGTATTTCATTCCTCCCATAAAAACATCAATGTAAATAAGACTTTTTAGGGAAGTTTGGCGTGGGCGAGTCAGAACAGAGATTGAGTGTTGCACTGAAAACAGGGCTATAGCTCAGCAAGTGGGGAAATACACAGAGAGTAGCGCATTAAGTATCATGCTGGGTTTCTTGTGGATTTGAGGTCGACAGCAGGTTCTTATATGTTCCCTTGACAATTTTGAGTTTTGAACTCGTGAGCTGGAATTTATTGGTATTTGAATTGACTTAATGAATATTTAATTGGTATATTGATATACAGAGCTCAATGCTGGGGTTCCTGAAGTCAACAAAATCCATTTGTTTTCTCCAAAAGTAAATAGATTTTCAACAGTAGCTGATAAACCTTTTAAGACAGACTTGTTGTGAGCTCAGAGGTTAGTTATCGATTGTAAATGTTTGTTTCGTTTTTCGGTTGAACCCGCCTGATTTGTTTTAAAATAATTATGGTGGCTTGAGAAAGCCAACATACTGTTATACTACATAAACTTCTTCTTATTATTCTTCTGAGACTAATTTCTATATGCATCTCCTCCTAGAACATTCAAGCTACAAACACCAAACTTACTCTAGACCTCCAAACTGGTCTGACTCGGTTTGCTATATCTTTTCCAACTGATCCGACTTACGGTTTTCCTAAAATTGACCCGGAAAATTCGGAAAAGTCATATTGACTTAACATTGGACCAAATTTGTGACCTCATAACTTTTCGCCACACTATCCTACAGACTTAAGGTTGGGCTCATTTAACTCAGACTGCCAATCTGCCAATCACTGATTACTTGTCAGCTTACTAGCCACACCCTAGCAACCACTTACGGCACCCTAGCAATGGTCCAATAGACTTCCATTGTAAAACACTGCCATTGGCTTTACATTGGGCATACTAATAACATACCAAATCCTACTAGCAATATCTTAATCCATACTAAAAACATACTAACAAACATACTAATCATACTATCAAATATGCTAACTCATACTAAATTCATGCTAACATACTAGTTAAACAAGAAACATGCTAGCAACATGCTAGTTCATACTAGAACCATGCTAACAACATGCTAATTTATTCTAGACACATGCTAGCATAATGCTAATTCATACTAGAACCATGCTAATTTGTATATAAAGAAATCCATATATATATATATATATATATATATATATATATATATATATATATATATATATATATATATATATATATATATATATATATATATATATATATATATATATATATATATGTATATATATATATATATATATATATATATATGTGTATATATATATATATATATATATATATGTATATATGTATATATATATATATATATATATATATATATGTATATATATATATATATATGTATGTGTGTGTGTGTGTGTGTATGTGTGTGTATATATATATGTGTGTGTGTGTGTGTGTGTGTGTGTATATATATGTGTGTGTGTGTGTGTGTGTGTATATGTATGTATAAATTACAAATATATCACAACATGTATAGTATGATGAAATATGTTTTAAAGGATTTTTAAACTCTATATTGTATAAAAATACACAACAATATTATTATTTATTTAGATTATTTGAAGCTCTTTAATCTTTCCTCAATTCAAATTTGAATTGCAGTTCTGTGTTGCTTTTATAAATGTGCATGCAATCATTGTTTTCAGTTCATTACTGAATGCTGGAACATGATTTCATCCTCTGGAGGTCCCGAGGCAGTAACCTGTCTAGGGACCCAAAATCCCTAGTGGGAGCCTGGGTTACACAACACCTATATAAAAGCTCACTATATAGTGCATTGGAAACTGGCGACCCTAAAACATCCTGATGAAAAAGGAATGTGATCAAAATGCACTTGCATTGATCTGAAATATTAAAAGCCTTCGCCAAAAGGAAATGATTGTCAAGAGGAGTGATCATTTCACATTACAGGCCAATTACTGGAGCTCTTCTCATTTGCAGAGTGCGGCACAAGACATCACCTCTGATGTGTACCGCAGCTGCGCCACTAATATGGCGTGCAAATTTCCAAATGAACTCCAGTACAGTGGGCATCTGGCCCAGATTCACGCCGGGATACTTATCCTGTCTGGAATGGGGAAAGAAAATCATTGTTTTGTGATGTGATGATAATTCAATCTGTTTTTCTTCTCTTTCGTTCCCAGTCGCCATAAATGAAGCCTTCGTCCACACAAAAAGGCGCAAAACAAGTTTACTTTGAAATGCCATTGCTTTTTAACAGCTAAACAACAGCGCCATTGCAATAACTTGTTATTGCAAATATTTTTAACCGCATATTTTTGCATTATGTTTTGTTTACAGCGCTTTTTTAAATAGATAAGATAGCAGGAAGTAGTCAAAGCTGCAATTATGGCACAGCTAAGCATGAATTAAATATCAGCGTAGCTCACATCCGCAACACACTGACTATTAACAGTCAATGGAAACGCGTATATCCATAAACAGAACAAGCAGTTCCACTAATAGAAATCCACTCGGGAGACGTTACACTTTCATTTCTGCAATATTGCTTTCTTCCGTGTTGTTTTTGTGCATTGTTTTACTGAAGCCTGAAATATTCAGTTCATTTGTCTCGCTGGCCTTCTAAATGAAGATTAATGTCATGCTGGGCATTTAATGAGCAGCATAACGCTGTTCCCATACTGCTGCAGCGACAAAACATTCAAACGCACAATTATTGCCTTCGATTTCAGCAATTAAGGCCTGAACTTAACATTTCTGCAGATTAATGAGTGATTATAAAGGGATGGAACTTAATTATATAGCTATAATCAACATTAATGCGTGTGTTTGTGGAAACTCATGATGTCAGGCTTCACTTTTGCCATTTGCTTTTATGGCGTATTGACATTAAATTAGCCATTGCACTTTAAATCGAATGGTATTTTTTCATTTCTTGAAGCACTTAAAAAATCGAATGTAATATTTTGAGTATTTTTAGTGTTCAAGTTAAAAAAAAAAGCATGTCTGCCGGGTTAAACCTGCAGTTTTGCAGATGAGAAATGTTTGAAGTGTGTGTTTTGCATTGCTCTGGGTTTTGTGCCAAATTACAGGTCTGCTAGTAAGTGCCAATGGTTGGCAAACAGCTTGATTTGAGGTGACTTTGTTGCTTAATATTATTTTTGGAGGTGGATTGAACTAAAGTGTAGCACTTGAAAAATATAGGAAATATTGGATTGCAAATATGAAATATTTTTTTGCAAAGGTTAAAAGAAGATTATGTTTTGGCAGGACTTCACAATAAGTTTCCATTTGTTGATCAAATTTGATAACGTGGACGAATAATGAAAAATACTACTTAAGCATCATCTGTTAATCTCAGTTCATGTTAATTTTAGCATTTATAACTGCCTAACTGTAGATTAAAATGCATAGCTGTATCTGTTTGTTTCATTTAATGATCTTTAAAGCTACTAAAAATGAACAGTTGTGTTTTTAATAGCCAACAATGACAAATATTAGGCCTCATGTTTGCTCAGTGTTCGCCTTACAGCAAGATGTCGCCTTACAGCAAGATCGCTAGTTCGAGGCCTGACCTGGCCAGTTAGCATTTCTGTGTGGGGTTTGCATGTTCTCCCCATGTTTGCATGGGTTTCCTCCGGGTGCTCCGGTTTCCCCTACAGTCCAAAGACACGCGCTATGGGTGAATTGAATAAACCAAAATGGCCATAGTGTATGAGTGTGTGTGAATGTGAGAGTGTATGGGTGTTTCCCAGTACTGGGTTGCGGCTGAAAGGGCATCCACTGCATAAAACATATGCTGGAATAGTTGGCGGTTCAGTCCACTGTGGCGACCTCTGATAAATCAGAGACTAAGCTGAAGGAGAATGAATGAATGACGAAGATTAATACTGCAACAGTTTTTAGCAACTAAAGTAAAATTCAATCTGTTAAAGTAAGTTTATCTAGTAGATGTCATGAACTGTAATTTTGTATAATTAATAATGATGCAATTATAATGACATTTCTTTATCTTGTAATTTAGTTATAGTAATTTTGTTGGGTGATCCTAACTTTTTTTTTTGTAATTTTTATGTACTGTATATGTAGTTTTATTTTCGAATATTTAACTCATAAATTTGTCAATTTAAGTAATTAATTAATTAAAATATTAATATTAAATAATAATAATAATAATAATAATAATAATAATAATAATAATAATAATAATAATAATACGATTTTTGTGGAGGATATATTCTTCAGAATGACAATTGAGTCGAGAGTTGCAGAGTTGTATATCTGAATAAGCTGAATAATCCTAATAGCGATTCATTATGAACAGTTAGGTTTTTAATATTATTATTATTATTTGTTTTTATTTCTCTTATACTTGCCTTGCCTTGCCTAATAGCCTACAATGACAAAGATTAATACTGCAACAGACTTTACTGTTTTCAGCAACACCTAAAGTAAAATTCAATCTGTTAACATTCGTTTGTCATGATTATAATTATGTCATTATAATGAAATTTCTTGTTAATTGTAATGTAGTCAGTTATAGTAATTTTGTTAGATGGCCTTAACATGTTATAAGTTTTTTTTATATATAGCATTCTTATATACAGCATTTTCTCAAATAAATTGCCAGCCACTGCCAGCATTTTTGATGATTTTCATCTAAATACGACGGCCCTCAGAAACAAATCTGCTAGGAATATAAGAGCATGCTATATATCAAAACAAATTTGCTTTTAAAGGAAAAAGCATTTTATATATCTTCACATGTTCATGTTTTATCCCCATTTAAATGATCATAGATTTAATCAAAAATGCAACATTTCGGACGATAAAAACTGAGAAAAAAGCATTTTTCTAAAATGATTGCATTTTCAAGGTGTATAGCATGCAGGGTGTGTGTGTCTGTAGAAAACACACATTTCTAACCTTATGCTGATTGAGGCGGTGTACAGTAACTCTTAATTTTTACCCACGATCTAACTTTCTCTTTCGTCTTACATTTTATTCCCAGTATACAGAGAAGTCTTGTAACTCACTCAGTACATGCATGAGGGCTTGCTCGACCATAATATACATAAAACACGGATTGCCCAAAATAGAAACAGTCAACGTCTGCGAAGCGTTTTTTCTTGATTGATGAGTTATCTCCTCAATGGCAGGGAAAGAGTTATTAATAACAATAACTGTACTATTTTTATGGATTATATATTCTCCATAATGACAGATTGAGTCTCCGCAATGCTTGTGCCCACACTGCAAAATCTCTGTTAAAAGGTCTAAATGAAACCCTATAGATGAAATGTACTTGTGCTGCATTTGAAGGCTGTGCCTTGAATTTGTTGTTGTCACAATAGTAATAGGTCCCCTGTGATTCTGAGCAAATATGACTATTGGGACACCCCGTCAGCAAACCCTGTCTTTACCCTTTCATTCAGTAACAATCACAGAAGTCCCAGCTGCTGACAGCGACAAATTCCAAGTCTTGTTAAAGGACAAATAGTGCAACGTGGACCGCAGTGATTAAACACACTTAACTCAAATGTAAATCCAGCATGCTTGCATAATAATCACCAGTTTTAATGGAGATGTTAATTAAACATTGTTTAGGTAATTAATATCTACAGTGTCAGCATCTATTAATCTTGGCACTCTTGTTAAATATGCGCAAAGAAGGAAAAAATTCCTTATTGTTTAATATATTGCAAAATAATACCAAAAACTGTCCAAAATAACAAAAATAATAACCAGAATATTACCAAAAACAATTGTTTTAACAAATGTCTTGCTTAAATATTTGTGTGCTGCAATGTTTGGCATGTCTACGGATGCATATGATCAAAATATTTATAAAATGCATTCCCATTGGTCTGTTACTTTTGACGGAACAGGACCAATTGACGATTCAGAAGGGCTCATCCCTATACCCTAATCCCTTTGGACAGGGATTAGGGCATAGGGAAGAGCCCTTTCTCTTCTGAATGCATTGTGTGAAACAACTTCCCAGCACAAAGGATCAAGTATCCATCAGTTGGATCTTAAAAATCCTTATATTTAAAGGGCCCTTTAAAGTGGACAGTTTTGAGCACTTCAGTTTAGAATGACACTTCAATATGGCGGCCATGATTGTTTTCAGTTTTAAGTGCCCTTGGAACTGGCGGTATAACTTGTTTTGGAATGCATTGACAATGGCTGTATCCAAAATTGCCTTTATTTCCTCATTCAGTATTCCCTATGTTAATCCACTAATATAGTCCACTTAAAGGAGAGAATGAAGACGATTGATTGAGTGAATAAATGCACTGATTGCACCAGAAGGGAGGTCATTTTGTTTTTGTTTTGCTGTTAGATAAATATCTCAGACAGGTTAGATTTTCTTGTTGTTCAGACCCTGTGATTGCAATTTAACACTTAGCGATCTGTCTATTAGCCATCAAAGGATTTTGACTTCTATCATGTATACAAACATTAATTAAACAATTAAATAATTTATTTAGAAACTTACACCAATAGGATTCTGCTGTTGACACCATCTTGTGGTCAGACGCAGACATTCTTTTGATTCGGAAACTCTGTGTATGGCGGCGTCCAAAATCGCATACTTCCATGCTATATAGTATGCTAAATACAGTATACGAGCCAAATAGCATGTCTAAATTCATAGAACAGTAGGCGAGAAGTACCCGGATGACTTACTACTTCCAACGAGATTCTGAAGTGCACATCCGATGCACGCTATGCTATCCCATGATGTCCCACGAGAGAAATCATGAATGGGGGTAACTAGGAGTGCCTACATCAGTTATACACTCATTATTGCAGAGCATTGTGGGATTGATTTGAGTGCACTTCAGAATGAGTTCACTACCAATTGCTGATCCCTAAAATAGCGCACTGTTTGGACACTGTATTTCAGATACAGCCGCAGTCATTCGTTGTAAACTTATTCGATTTGTGTTGGGACAATATGAAGGAATTGTGTGGAACCCAACACTTTTTACAGTATACTTTTTTACACAGCTAATTGTTCTTGATTTATTTTATTTAGGTTTATTTGTATGATTGAATTGTTTGTTCGCTTGTTTGTTTTCCCAAAATCGATGCCGATTTCATGCCAACAGCTCCTTTGGAAATATATTCACCAGGAAAAATCATTATGTGCTCAAACATACCTGCAGTATTCATTCATTCATTCATTTTTCTTTGGCTAAGTCGCTTTATTCATCAGAGGTTACCACAGTGGAATGAACTGCCAACTTATCCAGCATATGTTTTACACCGCGGATGCCCTTCCAGCTACAAACCAGTACTGGGAAACACCCATACACACTCAGTCACACACATACACTATGGCCAATTTAGTTTATTCAATTCACCTATAGAGCGCACCCAGAGGAAACCCACGCCAACACAGGGAGAACATGCAAACTCCACACAGAAATGCCAACTAACCTAGCTGGGAACCAGCAACCTCCTTGCTGTGAGGCGACAGTGATAACCACTGAGCCACTGTGTCACCCCATACCCGCAGTAGATCACCTTAAATCATTTTGATGTATTTCACATCAAAGCATTAAGCATCAATCCTCATCCAAAAACAAACTCAATCATCTTCAATTCTCCTGTTAATGTATTGAGCAAAAGATCAAGTGCCTAAAACAATAAAGCCATTTTTAAAGCTCGCATTAACCTGTGCTAACAGTACCGAATGCTTTCGAAGCCGGCTGTAATGTGAATTTGTGAATCCATGTGACCCATCATTATTAACCGTCTCCTCACATTTGGAGTTTGCTTACAATCATCCCCTTAATGGCGATGTACCGAGATGAAGATGCTGCGCTAGTGCTACCCCATTAGCCGCGCACTAATAAACTCTCTAGGTCAGAGTGTTCGTGCTAGTCGAGGCAAGTGAAATGAAACATTTAAGAAAGCCTGTCAGAGCTAATGGGAGCATGTGCCCGCACACATGTTTGGTGAGAGCCGCCTGTTTTATTTACTCCTCATGTGCTCTGACAGGTTAAGTGATTAAATCCATGGCAGATCCCTATGGAGAGGCTCTGTTCTGTGTTTTCTCTGAGTTGAGGACAGCTCACTTACCCGAGTCCCTGTGCTGGAAACACATCAGTGGCAATCAGCAAACCTATCCGAGATTTTGAAGCTTCACAATAAGCACTTGTTCTGATCCCAACAATCCTCGGCACTCGCGGCATGGGAACAGCTGGACTTTCAGATATAGTAAGAGCATTAAGGTCTCTCCTCTGACATTCGCAGGGGTCTTTTATGCGCCATGAAGGAAAGACTGGCATGGATATAGCTTTTTTTAAAGGAACTGTTGGTGTGTCTGGCCTGAAGTTGCTGTTTTGAGGAATTTTATTTATTATTATTTTTTTTACCTCTTAGCCAGCGTCAGGACATGGACGCACTGGGGGCTATTTTTGCACATGTCAGTGATTGAGAATAGATTACAACAAAAAGAGCACAAGTAATCTTTACAAACTATACATCAGCTACCACCCTAAAGCAGCCATTGTAGCTCATTGTTTTTCAATGGGAAGCTATATAAAGACTGTATTTGCTAAATTTGTGTATGTTGTACAGAAAACGCTTATTAGATATGGAGTACATATCAGCATAATAACAACAAACACACGCATTGATTGCTGTACATCAGGGTTTATTTTGAAAGGTAAAAGTCCTCAGAACAACATCCCATCGAGCACATTTAGTCCACCGACACAGTAGTGTTGAATTATGAATGGTTATTCATTTGTTTATGTCACTGTTTCTTCCGGAAACCTGTTGTTTACATTGTTTACTATGTTACTTACTGTCGAAAATGGCATTTTTGTATAGTAAAAAGCAAGACGATGTGATAGCTTACAGTGTTACAGATAAAAAGAGACCACAAAGTGAATAAAAAATCAAAGTTATAGTTACTAAATTCTAAACAAAGCAGTCGAGTGTTTTGACATTCTGGATATGCATATCTGTGAGCCACTTTTAGCCAGTAGAATTTAGCCAATGGATGCATGATCTTTCCAAATATGGTGACGTTGTGTTATCTGTTGGACACGTTGTTGTTTTATTGCACGGTCACTGGTTCAATGGGTTGTCAATCGTTACGTGACGCACATGCCCTGCATAGCTTTATGCTAACAGTGTTTGAATGTTTAGCTGGAGTTTTGAAGAAAATGCTGTCATGGCAACAAATAGAAAAAAAAAATGTTTTAGTTGCAGAATTTTTTTTCCACTTTTCCTTTTTTTTTGTCATTTTTTCCAGGTTTTCCTCCTGTCTTTTTATATTTTTTGAAAATGTATTTAAAATGTATTTGGAAAAAAAATCTTACTTTTTATCCATTTAGTTACTTTTACTTTCATATGAGCAAAATATTTATGAAATGTGGTTAGGTCCGAAGTGCAGAAAGTAAATTATTGTAGCGGTTCTTTTTTCTTATTATAAGTTGTGTTTCTCTCTTCATGCGTCACAAGTTATTGAGTGCAATAATACATCCTTAAGTTTGCAATCTCTGAGTTTTTCAGAATAAAAGTAAATCAGGTTTAAACAGCAAGAGTTCTTGTGAGGATGATTGTAACACTGTTAAAAATGTATTTGAAGAAGAAAAAATATTTAGCTATTTAATTATTTTGTTACATTTAAATATTTTTATAGTAACAAAAAGGTTTTTAGCTTTAACCCAGTTTCAAAGAGTGCTTCCAGTCAGTAATTATTTTACAATACATTTGCATTTAACAAATTCATGGTATTATTTTGAACATTAATGTGACTTTCAGTCAGTTTTATGTTGCTTATTCTGTTAAACTTTTTAACATCTAATAAATAGATGTACCATAGTACACTCTCAGAAATAAATGTACAAAATCTGTCACGGGGGCAGTACATTTTTAAAACATACTTTTTGTTCACACTATAGTAATAGTACCTGAAAAACCTGTTGTGGTGATTCTATAGTTGCTATGGTAAAACAGCCACTTTAATAATATAAGCAAATGATCCCATACTATAAGGTTCATTATACATCACACCACAGTTTACTGTAATAAAAACAAGAGTACAGTACAATATTTTTTATCAGTTCACTGTACTTAATACTACACTATGCTGTACTGTAGCAACCATTAACAAAGAGTTGTATTGATAATACTACGATACATACAGTATAATACAATTGGTAACACTTTAGAATAAGGTTGTATTAGTTAATGTTAGATTATGGATTTTCCAACTTGAACAAACAATAAACAATGCATATATTACAGTATATGTTCATTTTAGTTAATGTTAATTAATGTAAGCACAATTGTTCATTGTTAGTTCATTAACTCACAGTACAGTAATTAATGTTAACAAGCATAAATGTGAATGTTAATAATGCATTAGTAAATATTGAACTATGATTAATAAATGCTCTATAAGTATTGTTCAGTTGATATAAGTAAATACCTGATCTAATGAAACGTTATTATAAAGTGTGACCATAAAATTTACTATAAAATGGTTCAAAAACATATGTGTTTTTTCATTTAGGTAGCTCTTTAAAAAAATAAAATAACAAGTATACACTTCCCTCCTTCTTGACTTTTCAAAGTGCTCAAACATTGCATTCAAAAAATGTCTTTGAAGAAGTTTGAAGTGGCTGATGGGAAAAAACTATCTTCTAAAACAAAGGTTTCTAAAAATGCCGCAGTCACCATTGCAGTCAATGTGATTCTCTCTGCCATTTTCACCCATAATCTCCTGCATTATGCATTATCTGATCCAACGTGACTACGGGAAACGAAAAATCCAAATCATTCCCAAATATCCATGAATAATTACTTCATTTACATTCACTCTGAAGCCACCTAACCTCAATCTTCCACCCACCCCCCACCCCATAAAATCCCTAATCACTAGGAAAAATAAAATATAAATAAATAAAAAGTGTCCAAACATCTCAAAAACACCAGTGAACTTTAATTGGACTCTCCTGGGAACGCAAAACACATTTTACACCGTCTGCATTTTAAAAAGCGCCAACCTAACGAGGAAGGCATTAATTCAGCTGGGATTTTTAATTCAGCCCGGCCACGATTAATCCCATCAGTAAACAAAGCAGAGGTCATCTTGTTTTGGAGAACTCCAATTAAACCCTAATCAGCACTAATCAGACAAGCTGCTCGCCAACATCTCGCCTCTTCTTCTGCGGCTCGGCTTTTTTCTTGTGTGCATGTGTGTGTTTTCTTCGCCTGCCCTCGGCGTCGAGTGTGGCCTCTTTGCTCTGTGATTTCATGTTTCGAGGAGTTCGGAGGAGAAAGAAGGGGTAATTACTAACAGTGCGGCGTCGAGGTGCTCATTAAATAAATAAAGATTAAAGGAGAAGGTGTTCGCAGTCCGGACGAAGAGGCTCGAGTCCCTGCTTCATTAACGGCAAAACTTTCGGAATAAATAGTCCTGCTTTTTCCTATAGATCTGTACAGGATAGGTTATTTAAATGGTTGCGTCGTCAAAGGGAATTTTTTATACACACGACAAACAACTAGTAATACAGTTTAATATGTTAATAATCAAGTTTGAGTTAATAATACAGAACAGTATTTTATAAAATAACACAAAACGCAGGGGTTTGGAAGAATAGATCAAGTAATTAATAGAATGGTTGGACAAATAAGCAATTAACCCTCTGAGGACCCCGGTCACAATGCCATGACCAGCATTTTTTTTCTTATCAGTGCAAAAGAGACTAATGACACTCTGTTGATTTTGGTCACACATATGTGTTATACACCATTCAAATCAGTTACTGTAGGTGTCTACTTTTTTGTGTGTATGCTTACAATAACAACAAAAGTGTGTGCTTTTGCAAAATAAGGAAAGTAGACAGTGTATGCGTTCTTTCTTTTGTCTCTCTGTGAACTGTTTTTAGAAACGAGTCAGTAAAATGAACTGAAACTCCAGTGTCCTAAAGACACACAGACATGAGTCATATAAAGTTGAAGTCAGAATTATTCGCCCCCCTTTTAATTTTTTTTTTTTTTAGAATTCCCAAATGATGTTCAACAGAGCAAGGAAATTTTCACAGTATGTCTGATAATATTTTATTATATTTTATTCTTCTGGAGAAAGTCTTATTTGTTTTATTTCAGCTAGAATAAAAGCAGTTTTTAATTTTTAAAAAAATGTTTTAAGATCAATATTATTAGCCCCTTTAAGCTATATATTTTTTTTCGATAGTCTACAGAACAAACCATCGATATAAAATAACTTGCCTAATTACCCTAACCTGCCTAGTTACTCTTATTAACCTAGTTAAGCCTTTAAATGTCACTTTAAGCTGTATAGACGTGTCTTGATAAATATCTAGTCAAATCAGAGATGTATAAAGTACTAAAGACCCAGACTTGAGTAAAAGTACAAGTGCTCTATCAAAAATGTGATTAACCAATCAGAATTAAGTATTTCAGCAAGCGGTGTAATAAGTATTGGTATATTATTAATATCTATTATTATTCTTATCATTAATTTCAATTTATTTAATTAATTTATTATTAATTTACGCAGTGGGTAGTACGTTCGCCTCACATCAAGAAGGTCGCTGGTTCGAGCCTCGGCTGGGTCAGTTGGTGTTTCTGTGTGGAGTTTGAATGTTCTCCTCGTGTTTGCTTGGGTTTCCTCCAGGTGCTTCGGTTTCCCCCACAGTTCAAAGACATGGTATAGGTGAATTGGGTAGGTGTATGTGTGTGAATGAGTGTGTGTGAATGTTTTCTAGTGATGGGTTGCAGCTGGAAGGGCATCCGCTGCGTAAAACGTATGCTGGATGAGTTGGCGGTTCATTCCACTGTGGCGACCCTGGATTAATGAAGAGACTAAGCCGAAAAGAAAATGAATGAATGAATAAATGAATAATAATAATACCACTACTACTACTACTACTACTACTACTACTACTAATAATAATAATAATAATAAAAATAATATGTATTTGTAATATGTAATTATATAAAAATACAGTCACCCTGTCATAAATAGTACAAAATATGACCATATATATATATATATATATATATATATATATATATATATATGCACAACATTGTTCAGCATGAGCAAAATATAGTCACACTTGTTTATGTATCGAAATAACACAAAATAAATGACTAAATATGGAGTTAGATCAGTTTTAAGCCAAAGCTGTAGGAATCTCTCCAAATCTTAAACTTGTGGGTCTGATCAATAATCCAGATCTGCTTTATTTATGCTCTGTTGTGTTCATCATTCATTCGAACTTTACATCAACTGTGGAAAATTACAGGGTCGTTGCAAGGAGCACTCAAAGTTATTGCCTGCAATAAACGCATCAGTGTGGATTCATCAATTTAACCAGACAACACCGTTCACTTCAGCATACAAACACAGACCGTTTTCTCTGTACATTCCCAAACAGACAACAGGACGATGTTTGTCAGTGTTTGTGTACCGTCAGCGATGTTGGCAAACCTTTCATTGCTATGCAGTTAATCCTGGCACACTTTTTATGAGCACCTCAGAATAAAGGCTGGTTTGTGCTTGAGGGGGGGTTTAAGCAGTTTTTGGCAGGCCATTGTGTGAAACATTTGGTCGGGCATTCAGTCTTGAAGGTGTAGTCTTGATGGGACAAGCTCTCATTTGTTTTGTGGAGCTAGAAAAACTTCTCTTCTTAATTTCGAGACTATAAAACGCCCCCAAAAATGCTTTCACAATGAATCTGTCGCTCCTCGTGGCGAACTATGGATGCAGGTTATCATCTGCTGTAGTTATTTGAGGAGCTGCTAGGGTGGTCCATTGGGAGACTAATGTTTAATCAGGGACCGGAAGGATTTTTACATCAGCTCGTAATTAAAACATGATTTAATGTAGCACAAGGAGCTCTGTAATCACTGGAGAAAGCTATCTATTAGCGTTCCCATTCAGCGCCAGCGATAAAGCAATAGTGGTAATTATCGCAGTTTAAATTGTCTCGATAAAATGCTAACATATCTGCGATAAAGTTCAATACAGTGTTTACACACTACCCAATCAACATTAAACATGCCAAAATGGGAAACAAACCAGGTCGTTTTATTCAATGTGATCTCATAGCAATTCGTATTAATTAGAATAATCTCATTTTTGTGTTTTAGGAGGATTTGGCCACACGTTATGATTTTGCAAAGTACGATGCGATCCTTGATTAAACATCTATGTTGATCCTGGAACAAAATTTTTGCTGGATAATGTAATCCATACCTATTCCCTACCCCTAAACCCAACCATAACTGTAAATTATTCCCAAAATCAGAGGGGAATAGTTATTGGAAAACAATCATGTAGAAGTGCATAAACCTAACCGTAAGCCTAAACTTAACATATTCCTTAATTCTGATTGGCTGACTGGAATGTTGTTCCAGGATCAGCATAGATGTTAATCCAGGAACATGTCCTACTTGGTGAAATCAGGTTGGCGTAATTTGGCCATCCAAGTTCTCGAGTTCAAAGTAGAGTTCCTTGATTCAAACCACTAATGTTTCTGTGATACGAAAAAGGTTAAAGCCTGATAAAACGGCACAGATATTATCAACAACACTGACGTGGAAAACAGGCGAATCAGTGAACTGAATTGATCCAGATAGAATGCTTTTTAATCCACAAATAAACAACATTTAATCACTTTGGTGCATCATTAGTAGCACCAGAGCAACCTAGAAAAGTGTAGCCATACTGGCAGGTAAAAAAAGTCTCAAAATGTAATTGTTTTGTCAGTCTGAAGCACTGGAATAAACATAACCATGGTATTGTGGCATAATTTAAGGATATTTATAGCAAATTGTGTTCTGTTATAAATAAAAATTAATTTTATTCCCCCTTAGTCGTCTAATAAATGTATACTATTTTTGTTATTAAGCTATAGTAAGTTCTTGGGGTTTTTTTATGAATTCGTCATTACTACAGTACGTTCATGACAAATACCACAGAATTAATGAAGTAGCATTTTACTATTCATGGTTTTACCTGTGGTTGACTATTGAAGTCCAGTCGATAACTGTAAACCTAAATGAATAATTATATAAAATATATTTATAATATTGCTGGCAGATCATTGGTGAAGTACACATGTCACATTAACAAACTACAAATCCCATCAAGCCTTTTCACACACACCAGTTGCCAATCCCACACACAGCTGAAACTTGTTATCGCTGATCATTCAGACTACTTATACACCTGATACACCAGTTCATGGCTGAGTCTTTGTTTGCTGTTGCTGTTTGTTAGTGTTGCTATTTGTTTTTGCCTGCCGTGTTTTTGACCATAGATGCCTTTATCCAAAGCAGCTTCATATCACACAGTACTCTTTTCAGCAATTCTTTTTTCCCCCTTGCAATAGAAGCCATGACCTTGGTGTTGGTAGTGCAAAGCTCTGTTGTTGGAGTTGCAGAAAAACATTGCTTTGATGCCTTTTTCATGTAGTGACCCTCGAGGAGGTGTGACATTTCTTAAAAAGGGCTTATTCTCAGAGAATCTGTTTATTTTGGTAACACCAGTGTACAGTGCATTCGAGGTGAACATTTATGAATGGTGTGTTCGCTGTGAATGAACGCCACAGATTTGATGTTAGTATAGCACCTTTTATCAGTGATGTTTGTTTTAACTCTAACTACAAATGCAAAATTAAGTAATCAGGATTTGCCTCCTTTCTAATTGACTTTAATGAAATCCTTTTTGTAAAATCTCTATTGGAAAAATAATAATGGGAAAACATGTCCTGATTTGTTCTGAGTTATACACATTCCTGGGTTTATTTTAATCATGGAACATCATTCCTGTTCGAAAATGCAATCCAGCCCTACCCTTAATATAACCTTCACTGTAAATTATTGCTAAAATCAGATAGAATATTAGGTTATTAACAATGAGTATGTTTACATGGACACCAATAATCTGATTTTAATATGATTAAGACAATACCCTGATTAAGAGTCTACCATGTAAACGGGGGTTTTTGTTCATGTTAATCCGAATAAAGTCATAACCGAATTAAACATAAATCATGGATCAGAATTAAGACTTGGAGTATTCCTATTTCAGTTGCATTATTAAATTGCAGTACAGAAAAAAAATCTTTGGATTGCATTTCTTATCTCCTAATGTCACTAGTTAACACACTCAATAATTTTTAAACACATCCCATAATTTCTAAAATATCAACCTCTACTAAATGGTTGACATGTCGGTTCATAGTAAAAGTACCGGAAAGAATACATATACTGTAAAAAAAATCTGAAAATATGAAGTGTAAGACACTTAAGTATAAAAAAATATTTATTTAAAAACACAATCAAAATAAAACATTTTTAAATCATCTTTATTTTTTGAAGTGTGCCATAAAATATTTCAGATTCTCATTTAACATGTTTCTTGTCTTTTTTTTTTTTTACAATGAAACCAAAATCAAGTATAGTAGTGCAACAGGATTATGTTTGTTTGCTTTTATTTTTTAAATTAATTTATTTATTTAGTAAACCAACAATGCTGTGTGTAAAACAGTTATTATTTAAATGTCATTATTTAAAACAGTCAAAATATGGTCAACCATTGGTCGACCACAGACACACACATCGCGAAATTAAGTCAGAATTATTAGGCCCCCTGTTTATTTTTTCCCCAATTTCTGTTTAACGGAGAGATTTTTTCAACACATTTCTAAACATGATAGTTTTCATAACTCATTTCTAATAACTGATTTCTTTGATCTTTGCCATGATGACAGTAAATAATATTTGACTAGATATTTTTCAAGACACTCCTATACAGCTTAAAGTGACATTTAAAGGCTTAACTAGGTTAAATAGGTTAACAAGGCAGATTAGGGAAATTAGGCAAGTTATTGTATAACGATGGCTTGTTCTGTAGACTATAGAAAAAATATATAGTAAATCAGACATACTGTGAAAATTTCCTTGCTTTGTTAAACATTATTTGGAAAATATTTTAAAATATTTATATTTATATATATAAATTGTCTGATTAAATCTGGTTGGTTGATTGGAAGGTTGTTCCAGGATCAACATAGATGTTTGCCCAGGAACATGTTGCACTTGGTAAAATTAGGTTTACTTCTGGACCTTATACAAAAAATATCTGTAAATTAGCATTTTTCTATATTCTGTGATTCTTGTTTTTAGTTTTTATTTGTTTATTTGTGCTTTTGAATTGCATTGTGGGACCTTGATCTTTATTTTAACAACTTTTAACCTTCTAAAGTAAAAAAGTGACTATTAACATGACTTATTAACAGTATTTATAGTTTAAAGTGATCTATTGTCTGCGTTGGTGTTGTATATTGCGCTACAAAAACCTTGTAATAAACTGCCTGTACATTTTCTGTTATTTTACAGACTTATTTCTCTATTTATAATTTCGTACACATTATATTATTTCAAACTACTAAAATGTCAATAAAAGTCACTTTATTAAACTGTAGAGTTGAATTTTCAACATCAAAAGTCAACAGAGCTGAGATCAACATCCCATAATACAAAATTCACAACCGTAAATCTTGTAAATCCCAAAATACGAAAACTGTTAATTAACAGATTAATTTTTACAGTGTAGTGCTGCCGAAAAAGCTGACAGGCTCCGTTTCGCATCTCGAAATTACTTGACAGCACTTAAAATTAAGATTCAGCTGCATTCAAACCAAGACTTCTATCTGAAACCAGAATAACTAGAGATCAACTAGACGTTCGACAATGACCTAGATACTCTGCTCAGAAATTCTTTGTAATGTTTACCATTTTTAACAAGTCTCACTTTTAAGGCACCAAGTGTAACACAGTTGCTTAAATTATTCAGAACTCTTACAATATTGATGTATTTGGCGTTTTTCAAGCTTTTAAAAATCATGCGTGAAAGATTCTGGGATGGTTTGATGAATATTTATCTCATAGTGCAAATGTACACATGCGAAGCGGAGATCTTTCAATCTTTGGAAAAAAAGGTGCGCGAGCTCGAACAAACACTCATCCATCACACACATACATATTCATATTATTCATACATTTAAATGCAGATTTAAAAAACAAAAATCTGTTATACCCTTGACCTTGGTGCAGGGATTATTTCTTGGAAAACGCATCAGGCGAAGTGATTTAAACTTTGCATGCAAGCCAAACATCTGTGTTTTCCCCTCACCCAAACCACCACCATATATTGAATGGCAAATATTTAATATCTAATGCGCAGATTAAATCAAGCTCATGCCACGTGTGACTCGGTGCAAAACACAGAGCCGTGATTCAGCTTGACAGCATTACAGGAAAAGCCAATGTGAGTAGAATGGTAACTTATAAAATCCTTTTTTTTTTTTTATTGTCATTCACCGCGGCCCTTCAATTTATCATCATTCGCAGCGAAACACATGAGTGATTCCCCCGGTGCAAATGGCCTTCCTTTCTGCGAGGTGTAAAAATAGATTGAAATGGAAATCGTCTGGATGACATGGATCAATTTTGAAATCTGCTGTTCTGATGGAGGCAGGAGGAGGAAGAGAGGTCGTGCGAGGTGCTTTTGTTATCTCCCATCTAAGGAAAGGCAGAAAACAAGACCCAAAGAGAAAAAAAGAGAAGAGAAAAGGGTTTGTGCTCGCTGAGTGTGACAAAGGAGGTTGTCGTGGATTGACAGTTTATTTTAGAGGCCATTGACTTTACATACAGCTCGAAAATGAAATATAGAGCTTTTAGTGAAGACCCTGGAGGGCCGTTGCTCAGAATCACCTTATCTCGGTCTGTATGATGTCAGACAGGAGACTGTGGTATTTTTTTCTTAAACTGTGGTGATTAGCTTCACCGTCGTGACAGGATGGATGGATGGTTTACATTCTCTAGCTTGAACGCAACCAGGGACTTACGGTTCTCATATGCTCTTTGTAAAGTTGTTTCATTCATTTCTTATGGAGGAAAAAGAAGCTTGAAATGCCTGAGTATAGTCAAGAGTTATAGAGTAACTATAATGTTTGACGTCCACACCAACACATGATCGGGACACTTAAATTGACATCACTTTTTTGCAATTAAATTCTAATCCAGTCATGACAAACTACACTACCTGACAAAATTCTTGTTGTCTATCCAATAACTTATCAATAAAGTCATCTTGAATGGCAAAGAAAGCGTTCTTGCAGGACTCTCAGAGTTCATCAGAAATCTTTGGATTCATCTTCAATGCCTCCTCCTTCATCTTACCCCAGACATGCTTAATAATGTTCATGTCTGGTGACTGGGCTGGCCAATCCTGGAGCACCTTTACCTTCTTTGCTTTCAGGAACTTTGATGTGGAGGCTGAAGTATGAGAAGGAGCGCTATCCTGCTGACGAATTTGCCCTCTCCTGTGGTTTGTAATGTAATGGGCAGCACTAATGTCTTAATACCTCAGGCTATTGATGTTGCCATCCACTCTGCAGATCTCTCACACGCCCCCATACTGAATGTAACCCCAAACCATGATTTTTTTCTTCACCAAACTTGACTGAATCCTGTGAGGCTCTTGGGTCCATGTGGTTTTGAATGTCCAAAACTTCTGAATAAATACTTTACAGTTTTTTGTTATGTAGGAAGAGTAGCAGATTAAAAAAACCTTTCAGCTTACAACCTATGGAATTATTTAAATTTTAAACCATAACATTGTAGTCTAAACATAAAGCAATCATGATAAACTATATATAATTAGAAAGCTTAAATGAGTCTAAAATAAAGTCTATTATTACATATTATTAATAGATATCACTGACCAAGTTATTCATTAATTTGCAACAAGGATACTCATCAGTCTTGAAGCATTACTTTGCTACAGCAATCCACATGTAAAATTTTGTTTAGTTGTTTTTTAGACATATTTTTGGATGTTTTTATTGTTCATCTGCTGGAATGAAATAAAAATTTAGATCGCCTTTTAATTTTGACAAATGAAAACTGTAAATTTAATTATTATTTAAATGTAATCATTATTTAATCATAATCATTATGGCTTTATATTTACAGATATAAGTGCACACAATCAAATTTCAAGAGTTCACACTTAGCTGATGATTGATAATAAAGCGTGTTTGGCATGCTCTCCCAGGAGAGAGCTCTGAGCTCAGCCCGGGGCTCCCTCTCGTTATAGGCGAGAGGAGAGTTTGAGCTCAGGTAGGTCTCAAGAACTCCCCTACTTGAGAACTGCTGAGATATATCTGACTAAGGGTTGCCTTAGGATGCTATTTTGAAGCAGTCAATTTACTTAGGGTGTATGTCTTTGGACGGTGGGAGGAAATCGGAGAACCTGGGGAAAACCCACACGAAACAAGGGGAGAACATGCAAACTCCATACAGAAACGCCGACCAGCCCGGAGAGGGCCAAACTGGCGGCGTTCTTGCTGTGAGGCAACAGTGCTACCCACTTGGCCACCGTGTCGCCCTTTCAGAGAAGGGGAGGAGTAGGGGTGGAAGGGGGGATTCTTCAAAACGAAGATGACTGGAGTAGAAAGCTTTGGTAATTTATAGTTTGTCAGTATTCATCGAATTGCTGCAACATACGAAGCTATGTTCAATCATAAGCATGTGATCCTCTGGAAATCAGTTTATAAATAAACCACACTTAATTTTTATATACTTAATAGACTGTTTTTACCTACAAAATATTGTTGAAATCACTTCCAGAACTATTTTTTTAGCTCATGATTATTTTTGCAATTTTTGTAACACAATGGCTACATTTGGGATCCTGAAAATGAAACTTTTGATAAAAGGATTTGTAGGGATTTTGTTTTTATCTCTATCTGTGATCATTTTAATGTTTTTGTAGTTCACACAATAAATAATGCTATAATTTTCAAAATCTAGTATAATTTTTACTGAAAGAATATGTGAAAGTTCATCAAAACAGTGCATTTGTAGCGAAAACCCACATTTTGGTTGATGTCGCCAACCACATTCCAATCATTTCAAACTGAGAACAAGATTATATAACCCAATCGGCGGATAATGTAGCTTATTTTAAGGGAAACCTCACTTCAGTTTGAAGTATTAGTTCTGAAAACAATACAATATTTTTTACGTGTCTAGAAAATGCTTCTTGATTTAAGAATTTCTAGATATTTGGATTGGAAGCCACACAAAACATTTCTGATTCTGAAACATGCATCGAATGGACACGTTACTATCTGATTATCCCATAAGAGAGAATTTGCGAAGGGGTGTAAAGCAATGCTACGGATATGTGTAGGTCATGTGATAATGACAAACCAGTCGTAATTCATACTGCATAGAGAATGCACTGTTCTAACAGACCTGAAGTAAATTCAAAGTTAGCTTCACTAGTATGTATTTGCATAAATTCACAATTTTATTTTAACTGAAAACATTACTTTGCTTATGTCATTGGCAGATATTTTTCCTTGTATTAGGCAAAAACACTTCATTTTGACTTCTTTCAGAAAGCAAAACCATTCTAACATGTCTAGAAAATGCTTTGTCTTCGATATTTGGATTAGAAACAAAAATGTTTAGTAAGAAAAGCATTGTTGCAGTGTTGTCTAAGAGATGCACATAAATACCATTTGCAAATGCTAACATGTGATTGGATCACTGTAAATTCATGGTAATCCCAAACGGAAACGTGGCCTTTTGTTCCTTCTCTCCTTAGTGATCCAGAGTGCAATCACAGCGTGCAACTGGAGAAATGTAGACTCTTATGTCATATTGCGAAACAAGCCGGCGCTACATAAAAATTGATTTCCAGTTTGTCTGATTACCTGCAGCCCTCGAAATGCTCATGTCCCCCCATTAGCTGTGGTGAAATCAATTGTTTTTCGCTGCCTAAGTAGCGCAGAGCTAATCAGGACTGTGTCTTTGCACTGAGTCAGCAGTCAAAGTTTTTTCCTCTGTTGATATAAACCTCCGCCGAATCCAGCTTTCATTAGTCGTTGTCATTATTTCCTTTAGCTCTGACAGATGGCATTGTAGGATATCGGGTTTTTATGGCAGGTCATCTTTCATATCCCATTTCCTTCGCCATTCGTAGGGAAGTTCACAGTCTAGTCAGATTCATTTTGCGTTTGAATATTGATTTTTTTTTAGCTCTTCTTTCTCCTTCTGAAGAAAGCCTCTTAATGTCCTTTCTCTTGGCAGTAATTTTGACACTCCGCGGGTTGTCCGCTTGATTAAAAGTAGACTTGAGGAGGAAAGAAAAAAAAAAGGATTGCATTACATAAAATAATTTGAGATCTGAGATAGCGCGTGTAACAGTGGGCAATAAATCCACCTCGCTGAGGAACTTATTACCTGTGATGCCACACGGACAGACTTGCTTTCCATTTAATGCGATTGTGTTCTCGTGAGCTAGTGTGTCCCTTTGAAATGCTAGTCATCCAGCCAGACATCTTATAAGCCCTGCGTCTGTCTCCGTGTCTAAGAGTCTTGATGGAGGATCAAAGGTATTGTCTCATATTGTCAGTCGGAGTGACTGGCAGACTCTGGAAGCAGCACATACACTACCACTAAGGGCTTCTAGAAGGAGACTTCTTTAAAAGACCAAATTAATTTCCAGGGTTCAGCACTTGCTCTGCTGGAAATCCTGATGGTCTCTATGAAGTTGAAATGCAAAGATCACTTTAGTAAATTTATAGATTATTTTATATAAATATATATCTGAGTTAAAATCTTGTTTGACAAAGCTTTTAATACATGAACTGGGTTTTGTTTAATGTTTTACTGGCCTTCCAGCAGGTAAAGTTTTTTTATTCTTTGTATTTAAAAAAAGAAACATGATTCTGTCTGACTTACTCTTGTTGTTTGTGGTTTTTAGTTTTTGTGAAGCACATCGGTCAACTTGGGTTGTTTTTAATTGTGCTTTATAAATAAACTGTCATTGTCTGAAATTCTAAAACAAAGATAGATGGATGCATGGATGGATGAATTTATAGATGGATGGATGGATGGATGGATGCATGGGTGGATGGATGGATTTATAGATAGATAGATGGATGGATGGATGGATGGATGGATGGATTTATGGATGGATGGATGGATGGATGGATGGATGGATGGATGGATGGATGGATGAATGGATGGATGGATTTGTAGATGGATGGATGGATGGATTTGTAGATGGATGGATGGATGGATGGATGGATGGATGGATGGATGCATGGATGGATGGATGGATTTATAGATGGATTTATGGATGGATGGATGGATGGATGGATTTATGGATAGATGGATGGATGGATGGATGGATGGATGGATGGATGGATGGATGGATTTATAGATAGATGGATGGATGGATGGATGGATGGATGGATGGATGGATGGATGGATGGATTTATAGATAGATGGATGGATGGATGGATGGATGGATGGATGGATGGATGGATGGATGGATAGGCAATCAGCCAATATTGCATTTATTATCAATTTTATCATTTATTTTTCTTATTCTTTATACATTTTTCTTTTGCCTATTAGTAATAGTATTATGTAGTATATTGTAAATATAGTAATATTTAGTATTTATAGTAGTTTTTTATATACTTTCACATTTATTAATTTGGATTTTATTTTTTATTTATATTTCTATAAGTTTTTTGCATTTCTATTTATTTTTACTTACATTTTTTAAAATATTATTTTACATTTACATGTATTTTTTTCATTTACCATTGTCATATTTAAAAGATTAATAATAATAAAAGAAAATAAACATGGAAATGATTGAATATAAAAATAACAATTTAAATATAAATAAATTTGACATAAATATTGATTATATTTAAATATATTATTATATATTAATATTATTATTTAAAAATTTCTTTATTATAAATGTTCACTTGTATTTAGTTATATACATTTGTATTGTTTGTATTTGTTTTCATTTTTCCTTTTTTTTAAATCTTTGTACGTTTATCTTCACGTTTATTATTTTTATGTTAAACTCTTATTTATACTGTGGGTAGCTGTTACCATTTCATTTTTTTATTAGAAAGAAATACTTAGATATTAAGATATTATACATATTTTCCCAGTACGGGGTTGTAAAAAACATATACCGGAATAGTTGGCGATTCATTCCGCTGTGGAAACCCCTGTTAAATAAGGGACTAAGCAGAGTAAGAAAGCAAAAGCTTCATTTAAAGAGCCACTTTTCTCTTCTCTCTCTCTCTCTCTCGCTCTTGTTTTTTCACCACTCTTATTAAATCTAAAAATGATTCCAACTAGCTCAAGTATTTTTCCAAGACATTAGCATTGGCTGTTTGTAGTCCGGCACCGTTTACAAAAACACGACTGCGGAATCAGAAATGAACACAAAAATAAATAATGCAGCCTTTTAGAACAATATTACCTGGCTCCCCCTGGTATCCATCCTCAGTATATGTCAAGGCTGAATGAGTCCAGAAGACTCTCGGTGGACAGAGAGCTGGACGTCTCCAGGACTGGCCTAACGGTGCGTGTAAGAAGAGGCTCTCAGCGGCTCTGTGCCTCTGCCAGAAGACTGATGTTGATCAGAAAAGGCCCTGGAAATGGGTGAGGAAGTTGCCAGAGCGTCTGCCAACCGCCAGAGCCTGGGATCAAGGCCTTCACATCACTGGGTGAAACAGCAGGCTATTTGCTGGCAAAACAAGCCCTTTTCACAGCCTGTCGTATAGATGCATGGCAGAAAATCAGGGTTTTTGCAGTTTTTACCAAGCCAGATATTTTAAGACCTTTTTAAAGGGATAGTTCACTCAAAAATGTCAGTTTTGTCATTAGTTTCTCAGCCTCCACTTGTTTTTTATATTCAGCTGAAGTCGTAATGATTCCCCTCCTGTGATTTTTCTTTTTTTAATATTTCCCAAATTATGTTTAACAGAGCAAGGAATTTTTTACAGTATTTGCTGTAATATTTTTTCTTCTGGAGAAAGTCTTATTTGTTTTATTTCAGCTAAAATAAAAGCAGTTTTATTTATTTGAACCATTTTAGGGTCAATATTATTAGGCCCCTTAAGCAATATTTTTTTCAGGTTGTCTACAGAACAAACCATCATTATACAATGGCTTGCCTAATTACCCTTGCTTGCCTAATTAACATAGTTAAGCCTTTAAATGTCACTTTAAGCTGAATAGTAACTTGAAAATATTATTTACTGTCATCATGGCAAAGAAAAAAGAAATTGGATATTAGAAATGAGTTATTATCTATTATGTTTAGAAATGTGCTAAAAAAAACTCTGCACTTGTTGCACTAGTTTTGGGATATATGCATTTGTGGTTAAGTATAATACAAATTACAATAATAAGAAACAAGATTCTTTCATTAGTTAAGATCATTATTGTTCAGCTGGAATTATGCAGGGCTATTTTAGGCAGCGTTGTAACTCAATTTGTAAGTTCAAGCCACTGAGCACCATAGAAATCCACTATATGGAGAGAAATCCTGAATGTTTTCCTCAAAAATCGTAATTTTTTTTTTCAAATAAATAAGGAAAATAATTAACATCTTGGATGACGAAGAGGGAATGTACATTTTCATTTTGGGTCTAAACTAATCATTTTAGGCCACAGTTGGATTTTGAAAATGTAACATAAATTAATCACTTGCAATTAAAAAATAAGTACAATAGCAGAAAGAAGTGTGCGTAATGAATAAATGAACTTTAGAGTTAGTTAATGTGTTTACTAACTTGAACAAACTATGAACAGTGCATTTATTACAGTGTTTTTAAATCTTTAATAACATTAGGTAATGAATATAAACTCATTTATTGCTAGTTATGAAACTGTAGCAAGTATAAAAGCATATGATTTTGAAACTCAAACCCTCATCGTCATTTGTGAGATGAGCAAATTGTACTAAAATGCACAAATGAGATTGTAAAAATTTATACAAAGTAGCCACTAAATCAGAGTTTGCATTGGAGTCTGCCCTTGTTACTTCAAAAAGTACAATGGCAAATGTGTAAAAACAAAAAAAAAACAGCACTGTATAAATGATTATTTACTTCACTTTAAAAAAGTGAATAAACCTGTTCTGATAATGACTTTTTAATATCTTTCATAATTCATTTATGCAATCATTTTAATGTTTTCAACAGGTTTTTTCACTTTTTTAAGTAAAGTCACCTAATCACTTTAAAGAGGGAGCTATTACGCCTCTTTTTACAAGATGTAAAATACGTCTCTGATGTCCCTAGAGTGTGAAGTATCAGCTCAAAATACCCCATAAATAATCTCTCACAACTCATTGAAACTGCCTGTTTTTTGGCTGTTATTCAAGCTTTGCCGTTTTGGTGACTGTCGCTTTAAATTCAAATGAGATTGTGCTCTCAGCCCTCTTGTCGAAATGATCTTTGGCCAAGTACAGTGTAAACTCTAATGGCGGTCAACTGCTTCTCACTCAGGGCTGTTTATACTAAAAAGAGTGAGATCACTCGGCTTTCCAATGAGTTTACTCACTTTTTTAAGTAAAGTCAACTAATTCCTTTTTTACAGTGTGTTTTGTGAACAATCCTTTCGTATAAATCCAGTTATTCATGGAAAATTAGGATTTGTTTAAAATCTCTTCTAAAACACAATACATTTAAGCCATTTTAAGGCCTACACTGTAAAAATTATCCATAAATTAGCAGTTTTCTATATTTAATGCTTTGTGTTTTTGTTTTCTCCAATTTATTAATGCTTTTGAATTGCGTTATGGGGCTTTGATATGTCTTCCTACAACTTTTAACCTACAAAAGTTGTAAAAAAAATAATTTTATTAACGTTTTAATATTTTAAAGTCTTATATCGTCTAGGTTGGTGTTATTATTATGCTACAAAAACCTGGTAATAAACTGCCTGTACATTTTTTTTTACAGACTAATTTTTCTATTTATTATTTCTTACATGTTTTAGTATTTCAAACTACTCAACTGTCAATTGAAGTCACCTTGTTTACACTGTTGAGTGAAATTTTCAACATCCAAAATGGACAGAGCAGGGATCAACATCCCATAATGCAAAATTCACAACCGTAAACAAACAGGAACTGTTGATTAACAGATATTTTTTACAGTCTACAGTTTAGATTTTTGCTCTCAGAGCATTAATTTAATAAGGGTCGCACCAGAGCCGTTCTGTTTGCTTTCAGAGACAGGACGGTTTTCACGGGAGTTTGTTTCTAATGCCTGAAACTCCTGAGCGGTGCGAACACTGAGCGGACGGCTTGACAGAATGTCAGCAACGAGAGCCGAGGGAAAGGATGTCATGCCTGGGCTGTCGGGGAGATTAAGCAGCCGACGAGCCGAGTTTTGGGTGTTTACTGTGACAGAAGGGAATCTGGGGAAAGAACAGCCTGAAGGAAGCTCTTCCCAGACCCATTTTGCACCAGTAGATCCACAAGACGTGTAGCGATGAGCTGGAAATGCGACCCAGGCTTTAGCCCACACTGCTGGACCAGGATAAACCGATTAAAGGGTGCGCTGTAATTGATGCCAGTGTCTAAATCTATTTACCAAGGTCGACTAATGACTGAGTAAACACTTTAATTTTAGCTCTGTACTTTTTAATGCTCTGTGCTGTTGTGGTTACGCTTCTAGGACTATAACCTGAAGGTTTGGCACTGGTTCTGCAGTGATAAATAAGACTGGGTTGTAATGTTAAATATTCATTAACCTCTTAAAGGGATAGTTCTCACTCAGTGCTCAAGACTGTTTACTGTGAATTAATGCTCAGTCTCTTGCACAGATAGTTTCTCTTCATAAGAACCCAAAGCAGAAGCCGTGGGTTTTGTTTTGCTTTGCCTGTTCATGTATTTTGACTAACAAAATTTATTTATTCATTTATATATATATATATATATATATATATATATATATATATATATATATATATATATAAATCTCCATTAATCAAATCTAAATCCATAGCTGTCTCCCTTTTGAACTCTGCCCCTCACTGACTCTTTTGCCCCCCCAATACACCCCCCACACTCCTCTAACTTATACTCCTCACAATCACTGCACTATTTAACATTTGCACATTTAAAGTTTGCACATATTCATTGCACTGATTCACTTATCTGAACTGTACATACCCATAGCACATGGACATTTGTAATTATGTTTATCTATCTGCACACTTCTGCTATTAATAGCATCCTGTACATATATTCATTTATTGTAAATCTCTGTTCATAGCTAATACAACCTGTATATAATGTTCATAGTACATCCATCTGTAAATATTACCATCGTTTTTCTATAACTGCACTTCATAACTTATACCTGTATCCTGCCCTTGCTGCTATTGCACTGCTGGTTTGACCGAAACTGCATTTCGTTGCCTTGTACTTGTACATGTGTAATGACAATAAAGTTGAATCTAATCTAATCTAATCTAATTAAAAGTGTCACTTCAAATTATTGATAGTTTTATGCTTTTATCAAACCATTAAATGTAACTTAGCTGCTTCTTAATAGCTGGTAAGGCAATAGCTGGGTTTAAGTATTGGGTAGGATTAGAATAAGATCTTTCTAATGAGGAGTTTTTTTTTATAATTGGAAGGT